>NW_026694886.1:0-82182 GCF_021218885.2 Marmota monax | reverse complement strand
ATATTAGTAGTAAAATGTTCCACTTAATACCTCCTCCTCTGAGGTTTTCATTTCATCTGTCTTTAAAAAGGGTATAGAAAGTTGTTCTTGATATATATATATATATTCTAATTAGTTATACATGATAGTAGAATCCATTCTGACACATTGTGCACAAATGGAGCACAACTTCTTTCTCTAGCTATACATGATGCAGAGTCACACCAGCAGTGTAATCATACAAGTATATAGGTAGAATAAGACAGCCATTGTTACCCTATATACATGTACTTGGCATTATTGATGCTTACTCACCTTCATTGGATGCCAGCTGGATGATACATGGCTCCTTGGTCACTCATGAATGCTTACCAGGTAGTCATGAAATCTTGCTACACTGCTTCTAAATAGTATTGATGCTCTGTTTTGGTGAGTTTTTTGGTCAGATTACCAAAAAACCTGACAAGAACAACATAGAGGAGGAAAAGTTTATTTGGTGCTCATGTTTTAGAGGTCTCAGTTCAAAGATGGCCAACTCCATTGCTCTAGGCTCAAGATGAGGCAGAACATCATGGCAAAAGGGTCTGGCAGAGGAAAGCAGTTCAGAATATGATAACAAGGAGGCAGAGAGAAAGCTCTGGGACAAAATGCGTACCCTAAAAGCATGCCCCCAGTGACCTACCTCCTCCAGCCTCATCCTCCTTATGGTTACTGCTCAATTAATCCATTCAGGTGGATTAATGCCCTGATTTGGTTAAAGTTCTCATAACCCAGTCATTGTACCTCTAAACTTTTTCTGTGTTTTCCCACACATGAGCTTTTGTGGGGGACACCTCATATCTAAACCATAACATGCTTTTTACTACTTTGAAGGAATTTTTTTTTTAATAGGAAAAACAGAAAAAAGTATAAAAAGAGCTCCAAATTTGAGTCTAGGAATTTTGGAATTGTGGGATGTTAGTTTATTGTAAAATAGGTTCAACTAGAGGTTCCCTTAATGTCTCAGTAATTTTTTTTTAGTGATGTTTCTAGGCTAATAGGAATATAACAATTTATTAAGAAGTTCCATTCAAACAACTTGGTACTTTTAGTTTACATTACTAATAGTAGTTAGGTCTCCGTGTGTCTTTTTAAAAAATTTGATGTACTCTAGGGGATCCCTTGAATAGCAGTGGCATCTTGAGGTCCCTTGGTACATGGTGTGAGTTCCATGGAGGTAAACAAGTCTTATACAAACTTGTTTGCTGCCTTTTTAGAGGATAAAGGCATTAATTGCACAGTGCTAGTTTTTGCTGCTTTTGATTTGCTGCTCTTTTTTCTTCTTGAATAATTTTTGATTCCTTTCATCTTCTCTTCCTATTTGAATAATCCTTTAACTTCTTTCTAAAGAAACATTTCTTGGTAATGGTTTCTTCATTGTGTATATGACAGTGTCCAGTAGAAACTGGAATATAATATCCATTCCTTGTGTATCCAGGCAAAAAGTAGGCAAAGGCATGAAGTTAGTGTATCAGAATTATGAGACTAGTTGTTACCAGCCATTGATGAAGGCCACCTGCAAACACAGCCCCTGTTTTTTCTTGCTGGACCGTTCACCTGATTTTTTCTGCAGCTCAGTATTCTTGAGAGTAGATAGAATGATATGTGATTGTGCTACTCTGTGGTCAGACTGCTTAGTCTTCATAGTAAACCATCTAAACTGCAGGACTTCTGGAGACTCAGGACATACATAGACCTCTCTTTTCACGTTGGGCTCGTGGAGTTGAATGATGGTTCATATAAAGCTAGATAGAAAAATGGTAGCAGTGATCTTATCTAACTGGAAATTCAGAGAAGACTCTTTTATTTTATTCTTTTTAAAAATTAGTGTAGTTTCTATATTGGAATGAATTCATTGTATGTATTTATGGGATGCAGTGTGGCACTTCAAAACATGTATACAATATGTACTGATCAGATCAGGGCAATTGGCATACCTATAACTGCAGAACTATATAATTTCTTTGTATTGAGATCTTTCAAAAATCTCTCTTATTGGGCATGGTGGTGCACATCTGAGATTCTTGCTACTCTAGAGGCTGAGGCAGGAGGATTTCAAATTTGAGGCCAACTGGGCAATGTAGTGAGTCCCTGTCTCAAAATGAAAAATAAAGAGGACTGGATATATGTCTCAGAGGCAGACCTGGGTTCATTCCCTAGTACCATGCCACACCAAACAGAACAGACAGGAAACAAACAAACCCAGATTCCTCTCTCAAGTATTTTGAAATGTTCAATTTATTATTGTCAACCATAGTTATCCTTTTGTGCTATAGAACATAAAAATTATTCCTCCTATCCAGTTGTACCTCTGTAGCCATTCACCATCCTATTTCCAACTATCCCTCCCCTGCGTACTCTCCTCAGACTTGGGTAACCACTATTCTGTTCTCTCACTCTTTTTTTCTTTTTGTTTTCTTTTTGAGATCACCTTTAGTTTTCACATGTGAGAACATGCAGTGTTTGTCTTCCTGTGCCTAACTTATTTCACTTAAGGTGATGTCCTCCAGTTCCATCTGTTTCCATAAGTGACAGGATTTCATCTCTTGATGGCTGAATAATGTCCCATTGTGTATATGGTACTGCATTTTCTTTATCCAGTGACATATCAGTGGACAATTAGGTTGATTCTGTATCTTGGTTATTGTGAATAGTGAGTGCTACAGTAAATGTGCAAGTGCAAATGTCTCTTTGATGTACTAATTTCATTTCCTTTGGGTATGTAACCGGTAGTGGTACTCTTGGGTCATATGGTAGTTCTATTTCATTTGTTTAAAGAAACTTCATACTGTTTTCTATAATGGTTTACTAATTTACATTTCCACTAGTAGTATATAAGAGTTCCTTTTCTTTACATCCTTACCAGCATTTATTGTTTTTTTTTTTTTTTTGATAATACATGTCTTTTTGACAATAATCATTCTTTTTTGGGTGAGATGTTAACTGCCGGGTTTCTGTTCTAGTGACTAAAAGGCTCAGGGGTCACTCCAGTTAAACTGGGCTAACTGGGCTGCACGAAATAACCATACAAGAGACACAATTACCTTTTTCTTTGGGGTTGTTATGACGGCTCCTCTGACCTTAAGGGTCCGCAGAAAGAGAGAGAGTGAGAGCATGCGCTGACCCCTTTTATTGAGGAAAAGCTATTCAAATGAAGCAAGGGGTCAGGTTTCAGGGGGCTGAATCTATCTTCATGATGTCCACTGTCAGCAGGTTGACTGATACCTGGGTAGGCCACACCCAAGGGCACAGTAAGAGAAGGAGACACACACAAGGCACTTCCATGGAAGATTCTATCCTAAACAGGGCAAGGGATTATATTACAAAGGAACAGGTGAGCATAGCTTCACCCATGCAGCTATAGCAAGACACACCCATGCATGAAACACCGACCCTCGCACCCAAGAAGGGTGGGGAAAGCTCTGCCACATTTCTGTGACTGAGCGCCTCAACACCCAGCCGGGGAGTGTGACTCAGTCACATGTAAGGTTGGTCTCCCACAGTTAATTCACTGTGGATTTTTAAAAAAATTTATTCTAATTAGTTATATATGAAAGTAGAATGCACTTTTCTAATACCATACATATGTCATCTGAGTGTAATTTCTCATTTTTCTGATTGTACATTATGTAGAATCCCACCTGTCATGTAGTTATATATGTACATAGGGTAATAATGTCTGATTCATTCTACTTTCATTCCTACCCCCATAACCCCTCCCCTCCCTTCATTCCTCTCTACCTAATCTAAAGTAACTTTATTCTTCCCTAGCCCCTACCTTATTGTGAATTAGCATGCATATATCAGAGAAAATATTTGACCATTGTTTTTTTGGGATTGGTTTATTAAACTTAGCATGATATTCTCCAGCTCCATCCATTTACCTGCAAATACCATAATCTCATTCTTCGTTAAGATTGAGTAATATTCCATCGTATTTATATATACCACATTTTCTTCGTCCATTCATCAGTTGAAGGGCACCTAGGTTGGTTCCATAATTTAGGTATAGTGAGTTGAGCTGCTGTAAACATTGATGTGGCTGCATCACTGTAATATGCTGATTTTAAGTTCTTTGGGTATAAACCGAGGAGTGGGATAGCTGGGTCCAATAGTGGTTCCATTCTAGGTTTTTTGAGGAATTTCCATACTGCTTTCCATAATGGTTGCACCAGTTTGCATTCCCACCAGCAATGTATGAGTCTACTTTTCCCCCTACATCCTCGCCAACATTTATTTTTGTTTGTATTATTGATAATTGCGATTCTGACTGGGGTAAGATGAAATCTTAGAGTAGTTTTGATTTGCATTGCTGAAGATGTTATACCATCTTTTCATATATTTGTTGATCAGTTGTACTTCTTCTTCTGTGAAATGTGCGATCAGTTCCTTAGCCTATTGGGCTATTTGGTTTTTTTGGCATTAAGTTTTTTGAGTTCTTTATATATCCTGGAGATTAATGCTCGATGTGAGGTGCATGTGGTAAAGATTTTCTCCCATTCTCTAGGCTCTCTGTTCACATTCTTGATTGTTTCCTTTGCTGAGAAGAAGTTTTTTAGTTTGACTCCATCCCATTTATTTATTTATTTGTGACTTTCTTTCTTAGTTTTTTTTACGCACTACAATTCATATTATACATATAGAGCACAATTTTTCATATTTCTGGTTGTGTACGAAGTATATTCACACCAATTTGTGTCTTCATACATGTACTTTGGATAATGATGTTCATCACATTCCACCATCTTTTCTAACCCCTGCCCTCTCCATTCCCTTCCCACCCCTCTGCCCTATCTAGAGTTCATCTATTCCTCCCATGCTTCCCCTCCCTACCCCACTATGAATCAGCCTTCTTATATCAGAGAAAACATTTGGCATTTGGTTTTTTGGGATTGACTAACTTCACTTAGCATTATCTCTTCTAAGTCTCAATAATTGGGATGGATTCAAACTAAAAAGTTTCTTCTCAGCAAAAGAAACAATCTGAGGTGAATAGAGAGCCTAATCTTGGGAGCAAGTTTTTACCCCTCACATATCAGATAGAGCACTAATCTCTAGGGTATATACAGAACTCAAAAAGCCAAACACCAAAAAAGACCCAAATAACCCAACCAATAAATTGGTCAAGGACCTGAATAGACCCTTCTCAGAAGATGATATACAATCAATCAACAGATATATGAAAAAATGCTCATCATCTCTAGCAATTAGAGAAATGCATATCAAAACTACTCTAAAATTTCATCTCACTCCTGTCAGAATGGCAGCTATTGTTAGGGTCTGTAAACAAGTCAAGATGGCGCCTGGCATTTTGCCAGAGGGAGTGGTTTGTGAAGTAACGCCAGCAAGCCAATAAATGTGGAGATTCCTTATTGGTTGACTGCTGTATCTAGTTTATGTTAATTAAGATAGGCTGTGTGTAATGTATATATACCCCTCCTTTCTTACAATAAACGGCTCCCACTCCTGCTGTATCAATCTACACAAGTTGCTCGTCACCCCCTGTTATTTTGCCCAGCCAGCCGGGCTGCGGCAAGCTATTATGAAGACAAACAACAATACTTGTTGGTGAGGATGTGTAGGAAAAGGTACCACTCATACACTGCTGGTGGGACTGCAAATTGGTGCAGCCAATATGGAAAGCAGTATGGAGATTCCTTGGAAAATTGGGAATGGAACCACCATTTGACCCAGCTATCCCTCTCTTCAATCTATACCCAAAGGACAAAAACAGCATACTACAGGCATACAGCCACATCAATGTTTATAGCAGCACAATTCACAATAGCTAAATTGTGGAACCAACCTAGATGCCCTTCAGTAGATGAATGGATTAAAAATGTGTCATTTATAAACAATGGAATATTACTCAGCAATAAAAGAGAATATTTAAAAAATTTTTATTAGTTATTGATGGGCCTTTATTTATTTATTTATTTATTTATTTATAGTGCTGAGAATCAAACCCAGTGCCTCACACATGCTAGGCAAGTGCTTTACCACTGAGCCACAACCCCAGCCCCAAATCCATCCCATTTATTGATTCTTGATTTTATTTCTTGTGCTTTAGGAGTCTTGTTAAGAAAGTCAAATCCTAGGCTGACATGGTGGGAGATTTGGGCGTACTTTTTCTTCTTTTAGGCACTCATTGTGGTTTTTATTTGTATTTTCTTATTGATTAGTGACATCGGATTATGTTTTTATATATTTGACCATTTGGATATCTTCTTTTGAGAAATGTCTATTCAGGTCCCATTCACCCATTTTCTAATTGGATTTGTTGTTGAGTTGCTTGAAATTCTTACATATTCCGGAAACTAGGGAAGACTGTCTAGATTCTGATCAAGCCTGTTTGCAGGTCCTGTCCAGAGACTTAGACAACATTTACAAAATACTGGCTATGGCTGTTCTCTTCATATGCTGATAGGGAGATGAATTAGAGTCATTAGAGAAGCTCACTGGGGTTCTCTGAGAGAGGTACTTTGAATTATGAGGTTGCTGGGTTTATAATCGTAGGGTACCTTTATGTAGTTTCTTAACTTTGCTTTGGAGATTAATAGTATGGGGGAGATATTAGAACTTGACAATGTGTAAGTTAAAAGAATTCCCAGTGTACTTCCAGAGAATGAATGTTCAAACAAGTTTTTATTTATTTCTTAAGTTGAAATAGAAAGATACCACTTGTTTATTTGTATCTGATAACTGATGGTTGTACTGATTGTCTTTTTATTTTTAATGAAGAAACTTAGGTTGTGTATTGTCTTATAGGCACCAGAGCTGGTTAGTAAAGTTTCAGGTGGTGGATATTTGTTTTTCTTTTCTCTTTTTCCCCCCTGCTTTTAGAATGCAGGCAAACTAGCCGGTCAAGGTGGTGCATGCATATAATCCCAGCAGCTTGGGTGGCTGAGGCAGGAGGATTGCAAATTTAAAGTGAGCCTCAGTAATTTAGTGAGCCCTAAGCAGCAAACTGAGATCCTGTCTTAAAATGAAAAGGGCTGGGGATGTGGTTCAGGGGTTAAGTGCCCCTGGGTTCAATCCCTGGTACCACCCCCCCACCCCAAACAAAACAAAATAAAACAAAACAAACCATTGCAGGCAAAGCTCAGAATGAGATGGGCAGATATTGAAAATACTAAACATTGTGTAAAAAGATACTTAATGGAAATACCTAAATGAAAAATAGAGCATATAGAAGCACACTAATTGGTGAATCACTTAGTATTTCCACTTGACTATAAACAACTGGGTCCTGACTGTTGTGTGGTTAAACACTGAAGTTTGCTCACATCAAGAGAAGTCAAAGATTCTACAGAACCAAAAAATACAATTAATAATATGGACTGAACAGACATCTACAGAATATTACATCCCTCACAGAATTTACTTTTTTCTCAGCAGCACATGGATCATTCTCTCTCTCTCTCTGTCTCTCTCTCTCTCTCTCTCTCTCTGGATTAGACCCTGGGGCACTTAACCATTAAGCCACATTCCCAGCCTTTTTTATATTTTATTTAGAGACCAGGTCTTACTGAATTGCTTAGGGCCTTGCTAAATTGCTGAGGCTGTCTTTGAACTCGTGATCCACCTGCCTCAGCCTCCTGAGCTGCTGGGATTACAGGCGTGCTTCACTGTGCCTGGCCACATGGAACATTTTCTAAAATAGATCATATTTTAGGTCACAAAATAAATCTTTTCAAATATAAAAAATAGAGATAATAACCTTGCATTCTATCAGATTGTAATGGAATGAAATTAGAAATCAATGATAAGATAAAAAATAGAAACCACTCTAATACCTGGAGATTAAATAATACAGCGTTTAGTGATGATGAATGGATAGCAGAGAAATCAGGGGAGAAAAAAATTCTTAGAAGTAAACGAAAACCTCTTTACTATTTTTTTCACAAACATTTATGGACTATCTAGTATAGTAACTATCTCAAACTATTATATATAGTAGTATAGAACTATATATAATAGTTTGTAGAGTGTGTTTACAAATGCAAAATATGATAAGGGAAACAGTTTCTTTTAATGAGGCCTCTAGCCTTTCCGAGCTTAACAGAAATGTTTACATTTCAAAGAGGAGATGTAACACAGTAACAGCTAGCAGGGGGTGGGAAGAAAGGGGAGAAGAAGCTCTCCCCTTCTCAGGCAATGTCCTTGAAGGGTTAATTTGCCTAGAATGGTGAAAGAAAAAGCTGCCTTTGTGTGAACTTCTGTAGATTGTGAACTTCTGAGCCCTTCCCCTTACACACTGGGTATAAAGTTCTGAAATTCCCTGAACTTGGGGTTTAGGGCTATTGATTACAGCGAGAGCTTTGTCCTCTGAATTTGGCTGCAGCCAAATAAATCTGTTTTTTGCTGTCTTTGGTGTCTTGCCTCATCTGTCCCCTAAAACAAAATTGAAGTGGCCTATCAAAAGCCTTCCAACAAAGAAAAGCTCAAGATTGGTGGATTCTCAGCTGAATTTTACCAGACCTTTAAAGAAGAACTAATACCAATCCTCAAATAATTCCATGAAATAGAAAAAAATGGAACTCTGCCAAACCCATTCTATGAAGTAGTATCACCCTGATGCCAAAACCACACAAAGTCACATCAAGGAAAGAAAATTTTAAACCAATAGCCTGGATGAACATAGATGCAAAAATTTTTAATAAAATATTTTCAATCCACATACAAGATGACATTAAAAACAGTGCATCATGATCAAGTGGGTTTCATTTCAGGGATGCTAAGGTTGCTTCAATATATAGAAATTAATAAATGAAAGCGTCAAGGTCAAGAATCACATAATGATCTCAGTAGATGCAGAAAAAGCATTTGACAAAGTACAGCACTTATTAATGTTTAAAACGCTAGAAAAACTGGGGATAGAGGGATTTACCTCAACATTTGTAAAGTCTATATAAGACAAACCCCAAGGCCAACATAGTACTGAATGGAGAAAAACTTAAAAGCTTTTCCTTTAAAAACAGGAACAAGACAGGGATGCCCATTTCCACCAATCCCATTCAACATAGTCCTTGAAACTCTAGCCAGAGCAATCAGGCAAGAGAAGGAAATTAAAGGGGTACAAATAGGAAAAGAACTCAAATCATCTCTATTTGCTGATGACATGATCATATATTTAGAAGACACCTCTGCCCCCCAAAAAACAAAAAACAAAAACCAAAAAAACCTTCACCCGAAGACTTATGAGACTGATAAATGTATTCAGGAAAGTAGTAGGGTACAAAATCATTACTCATAAATCAATCGTGTTCCTATACTTAAATGATGAATCTGCTGAAGAAGAAATTAGGACAACTATCCCATTCACAGTAGCCTCAAAAAAAAAGGGGAATCAATTAAAAAAAAAAAGGTGAAGAGCCTCTACAATGAAAACTATAGAACACTAAAGAAAGAAATTGAAGAAGGTCTTAATAGATGAAAAGACCTCCCATGTTCTTGGAGAGGCAGAATTAATATTGTCAAAATGGTCAGACTACCAAAAGCACTATGCAGATTTAATGCAATCCTGGTCTGGATTCCAATGATATTCTTCACAGAACTGGAAAAAACAATTCTGAAATTCATTTGGAAAAATAAGAAACCCAAAATAGGCAAAGTAGTCTTTGGAAAAGCAAAGCAGGAGTCATCTCAATACTGGACCTTAAACGATACTACAAACTATAGAAACAAAAACAGCATGGTACTGACAAGAAAATACACATGAAGAACAATGAAATAGAGCAGAAAACATGGAAAGAAATCCACATAAAAATGTATGTTGGAGAAAAGGTAGCCTTTTATACAAATGGTGCTAGGAAAACTGGAAATCCATATGTAGAATAATGAAATTTGACTCCTCTCTCTCACCCTGCAAAGACCTAGGAATTATACCAAAAACCCCGTAACTGCTAGAAGAAAATGTAGGTCCAACTCTCCAACATGTTGGTACAGGAACTAGCTTTCTTTTCTTTTCTTTTCTTTTTTTTTTTAAAGAAAGAGAGAGAGAGAGAGAATTTTTTTTAATATTTATTTTTTAGTTCTTGGCGGACACATCCTTGTTTGTATGTGGTGCTGAGGATCGAACCCGGGCCGCACGCATGCCAGGCGAGCGCGCTACCACTTGAGCCACATCCCCAGCCCCAAGAAACTAGCTTTCTGAAGAAGACTACCAAAGAGCAAGAAGTAAAGTAAAAAATAAGTGGGCGGCTGGGGATGTGGCTCAAGCGGTAGCGTGCTCACCTGGCATGCATGTGGCCCGGGTTCGATCCTCAGCACCACATACAAACAAAGATGTTGTGCCCGCCGAAAACTAAAAAAAAAAATAAATATTAAAAAAATTCTCTCTCTCTCTCTCTCTAAAAAAAAAAAAATAAGTGGGATGGCATCAAATTAAAACACTTCTGCACAGCAAAGGAAACGAGTGTGAAGGGAGACCCTACAGAATGGGAGAAGATCTTTGCCACCTGCTCCTCAATTAGGGCATTAATATCCAGAGTGTACAAATAACTCAACACCAAAAAAACAAGTAACCCAATCAATAAATGGAAAAGAACCAGGTGCAGTGGCACATGCCTGTAATCCCAGTGGTTTGGGAGGCTGAGACAGGAGGATGGTGAGTTCAAAGCTAGCCTCAGCAATGGTGAGGCACTAAGCAACTCAGTGAGATCCTGTCTCTAAATAAAATACAAAATAGAGCTGGGGATGTGGCTCAATGGTTAAGTGCCCCTGAGTTCAATGCCCGGTAACTCCCCGTAATGGAAAATAAATAATTCTCAAAAGAAGAAATATATGAAAAAATATTTAGCATTTCTAGCAGTTAGGAAAATGCAAATCAAAACTACATTGAGATTTCATCTCACTCCAGCCAGAATGGCAATTACAAATAATATTGCTGAGAATGTGGGGGAAAAGGTACACTCATACATTGTTTGTGGGGACTGCAAATTAGTACAGCCACCCTGGACAGAAGTATGGAGAATCTTCAAAAAACTAGGAATGGAACCACCATATGACCCAGCTATCCCACTCCTCCATATATATCCAAAAGATTAGAAATTAGTATATTACAGTGATGCAGCCACATCAATGTTTATAGTCACACAATTCATAATAGCCAAGCTATGGAACCAACCTAGGTGCCCTTCAACAGATGAATGGATAAAGAAAATGTGATGTATATGCACAATGGAATATTACCCATAATGAAAAATGACATCATGACCTTAAGTGTAATAAGCCAGTTCCCAAAACTTGAAAGGTTGAATGTTTTCTATAATATGTTGAAGTTAATCCAAAATGAAAAGAGGGGATGGGAATTAAGAAAAAAAAGGAGAGAGAATTTCATCAAAATAGAGGAAAGATAAGTAGAGTAGGCAAAGGGAGAAAGAAGGGAAAAGAAAAGTGAAGTACAGTGGAATGAATCTGATGAACTTTTTTATGTGCGTGGATGTGTACAGTGGGTCCCAGCATAGGGTGTATTGACAGGACAATAATTAAAAAAAAATGTAAATGGATTGAAGAGGGATCCATTGAGTGGAGGGAGGGGAGCTAGATGTGGGTGAGAAGTACTGGGGACTGAGTTGGAGTGAATCGTGTTCCATGCTTTTGTGATAATTTCAGGGTGTATCCTGGTGTTGTATATTACTAAAAAAAAATAAATAAAAAAGCCAAGATCAATAGTTGTTGCCTTTGTTTCTGTGAAAGAGAATATCTTGAGTTCTCTTGACCTTTTCTTTGTGGTTCCAAGGTAGCTGCTAAAGCTCCAGCAAGCATACTTACATTCTGGGCAGGAAGAAGGAATAATGCACAAAATACTTCCATTTGCATCTCATTGGCTAAGAAACACGTGGCTACCCTTGGCTATAAGGGAGTTAGGGATATGATGTCATTTAACTAGATACATATTACATCAATACATTCTGAGTTCCGTTAATAAGAAATAATGGGTAAATAAATATTGAAAAACAACTAACATCTGTGCTACAGATGAAATTGTTATTTCAATATAAAATACTTTTTAATGGTTCAAAAAGTTCTAAAGTAATACTTCAGAAAATAACCATATTGTTTGTTTGAATGACAGCTGTGTGATTGGGTGTGTGTGTGTGTGTGTGTGTGTGTGTGTGTGTATATATATATATATATATATATATATATATATATATATATATTAATATACATATATTTTTTAATTTGTTGGTACTTGGAACTACACTTGGCTGTCATTTTTATTTTTAAATTTGAGACAGGGTTTTTCTGAGTTCCTGAGTCTGGTCTTGAACTTGCAATTCTCCTGCCTCAGCCTTTTGAATTGCTGGGATTATAGGCATGCACTACTGTGCCCAGCTTAATCTCGTTATGTCTGAATTATAATTGAGAAAAAGTGAGATGCATGTCTCTTTTTTAGAATTGTAGGATAGAAGAATGAAATAAATCATCTTTCTTAAGGCCCAGTATTATCCTTAATATATTTCTGGATATGTTGTAAAACAAGTTGAAAGTCGTCTGAGGACATACTATTTCTGAATTTATGAAAAGTAAGAAGCTATTAAAGAAACCAAATAACTGACAGTTAAATGTAGACCTCAGATCATCTCTACGCTTTGAGAGTTATAAAATGTGGACTTCCTGGTAGTTCTATGTTTTGAGAGTTATACAATATTTTCAGTCTTTAAGAAGAGTTCCTTGAGAATGTTTACTCCATGCATGACTTGTAAACATTCCAGTCATCTCTGCTCTTGAATTCTTATTCATAGAATTTTTTTCCTTTCATATGTTAATGAAAAGCACACTGTGAGTGGATGAAAATCTTGCTGACTTTGCCTGTTGTAAGGGAATTTTTCCCCAGGTTTGTGATAGAATTCTTAGTTCTTAATATGCACATGAATGCCAAGAGAGTTATAGATGAAGATGTATATATGTGTGGATGTTGGTGTGGATGTGTATTGGATTTTTAAATTTTTAACAAGATTATTTCTTGTTCACACACAGAAGTGATCATTTTGGCTTTTTCTAGAATTTTCTATCACTGACAGGTCAAATGAAAGAAAAGCAGTCTTTCTGATACTTCTTTCCTTTTTTGATAAATTATGGTGGCAGGCAGTGTCAACCAACTGTGTCACCTCACAGTGAAACAGCCCCAATTCCAGTTCCTACTCAAATAAGGAATTATCAACGCATTGAACAGAATCTAACATCTACTGCCAGCTCTGGCACAAATCCGCATGGTTCTCCAAGGTAAGGCAGTGTCTGGATTCCTTTTTTAAAATTTGTTTCTTTAAAAACCTTTTATTTTTCTTACTGAAAATCTGTTAATTTCAAATATATAAATATATTTGCCCACAGGTATAATTACTTTTGAGAATTTGAGAAAGAGCTTGTTAAAAAATGAAATCCCAAATTGCAGTAAATTATTTATATATTGTTTATTTCCCATTTTGAGACCCCATTGAGATGATAGTAAAAGAATAACAAAGTCTGAGTCCACAAAAATAAGCAAAATAAGCAAAAAAATATTTATTGGTGACAGTTTCCAGTAAATTTTTTGGAAATGAAGAGGACTGAGGAAGGGTTCCTGCTTTAGCAGGCAGACATAAATGTGCATGTAATCAAGGATTCTGACAGAATGAGAATCACTATGCCTCTAGCCCCAGAGAGACCTGAATCTCAGAGAACTCAAGTAGAGTGGAGGAATTAGCACTTCAACTTCTGGTAACTTATTGTACATATACATGTACCTAGTCAGTTACATATTCTAGATATATAGCCTATGAATATAAAATTGTATATATAAAAAGTTATTAACTGTTATGATAGCAAAGAATGAAAAAGAAGCCAACTGCCCACCAACTGCTCACTGATTTGCTATAATTCATCTAAGACAATGGATTCCTATGTATCTTCTGTTCCAAAAGGGTAAGGAAGCTCTGTATTGAGGCAGAAAAATTACTATAGTATAGTATAAAATGAAAAAGAAAAAAAAAAAAGAATGGTTATAGTATATCAAGCAGTGACCCATGAGGTTAACAGTGTTTTCATAATAGTGCTAGGACATTGTTTCCTTTTTTCACTGCATGATACATGCACTGATGATGCAGAAAACAAAGATGAGTAATACTGCTGTTGCCTTAACTTGAACCAGGGTGATGACACTCAACTGTACTGTCAGTCTTTAGGCTCTTTACCACCACATACTTGTGTTATAAAGGAATGTCCTTGACAAATTATTAAAGGACTAAATTAATTCTCATTGAAAACCACAATCATTGAATAGAATGTGCATATAAAGCACTTTTGCTATTACAGTAGTTTTAGGAAAAGCACTGGTATGATTGTAAGCTAAATAATCACTTTTTTTTTTATAGAGCACTCTTTTTACTTCAATGAATGACTGACAAACTATGATATGTTTCTAGCAGTTGTTTTGTAAACATAAACTAAGTTTTATTACTTTGGAGAAAACAAGTGACAATAAATGTCTTTTTAAAATTTTTGGTGATATTAGGGATTAAACTTGGGGATACCCTACCACAGAGCTATGCCAGTCCTTTCTGTTTTTCACTTTGAGACAGGGTCTTAAATTACCCAGGCTGGCCTCAACTTGTGAGTCTCCTGCCTCAGTTTCCTGAGTTGCTGGGATTACAGGCATATGCCATGTAGTGGCATAAGTGACAATAAATGTCAATGATAAAATTGGAGCATTCAAGTAAAAAGTAGAATTTTGGAAAACTTATATTAACCCCTGTGATCTTGAAGATCAGAAGATCTTGTGATCAGAAGAGTCTTGCCAGACATTTCTGTTAACATTGATGGTGACATTTTGGTATGAATGTGACTTTTTGACATTATACGTTAAATATTTGGAATATCTGCATAATTAAATGAACCATTATTATCCAAATGATGAATGTTAAAAAAATCATTGAACAGATAAAAGGTTCATTCAGAGTAAAAGATACTTTGCAGAACAATGAAGTTTAATGTAACAGTGCAAGAGTTCACGGAGGTTGGGTATGGTGGCCCGTATTCTTGTGTTGTAGCACATTTGAAATAAATCACTGGCAGTCCTGAATCAGGATATGGGACTTTATTCACTGGTATGCCAAGTGACCAAGTTGACTTTGCCCGCCTTGACCCTTTGCAGAAGGCAGGGTATCTCTTTTACAGTCAAAACCCTCAAGCTACCAGTAATTCAATACATAGCAACCTAGGAAGTGGGTCTGAATGATTCAGTTCAGGGTACAGTACACTGCCCAAGAAAAATGGGAATTAAAAAGGAACATCTTACAAATGCATTTCTTTCTTTTTAAAAATATATTTTAGTTATACATGGACACAATATCTTTATTTTGTCTATTTTTATGTAGTGTTGAGGTTTGGATCCAAGTGCCTCACATGTGTGAGGCAAGTGTTTTGTCACTGAGCCACAACCCCAGCCCAAAATGCATTTCTTAATAATACATTGTATAAGAATAACAGAAACATTTTTTAACCACCCTGCATTGTCAGACAGGGTGTGCTCAGCAGGAGGTGGCAGAGGTGGGATTTTCTCATGGGAGAAGCATTTCTTACATGAAATGGAGTCTCAGGGTAAAATGGAGTTTGTCTGGTCAAGGCATAGCATTCTCCCCTTTTCTGGAAAAAAAATCAAACCCTTGATTTACCTTCTGATTATGTAAGGGATTATAATGGCCACACATATATATATATTACTTGACTAACAAAATATGTTGTTTTAGCAGTTTGGGCCTTGTAACATAATCTGAATAAGAGGAAAAACATGATTATCATTTTTTTTCAGTTTTATCTTTAGAGGGTGGTTAGGGTCTCAGAGGGCTGTCCATCTTCTGCAGGAGACATTTTTGTTGTCTTGACTCAGGTGTGAAACCATGCTATGAGTCCTTCGGGGTAGTAACTGAATAAGGTCCCCTCCAGCTGGATGTTAGTTCTTCTTTTTTGGAACCATTTGATGTAGACTAGTCTTCTGGCTAGAATGGTTGTTGGAGATATGTAGTCTCTTGGGGCTGGTTTTCTCAAAGGAATTTATGAGCTTTAAGTTGAACCTATTGTAGAGACTTAGCAACAGGAGCAGGTTATCTTGGTGAGTGTGGAAGAAAGGCTCTGGAGGCATTAACATTTTAATCCCCCAGAGGCAATTTCTAAATTTTTGGACTCAAACTGGCCTCTATTTTTGTGATCTGATCTGATTACATATCTACACTGACTGACTCTTTAATTTTTGTTTTCTTTTGTCTACTTTTCCTAATTTTAGGGAATTTTTCATGCTGTAGAGAAAAGGGCGATGACTGCTCTTGCTGCTTTGAGCTGAGAGGGGGGTGATGTGGGGTGGGGCAATCAGTTTGGAGTCCCCTTTTAGAAATCAGTTCAGTCAAGGGGTCCACGCTAAAAGTCTGGTTCGGGAAGAACAGGTTGTAAAGTCATCTAGGGGTGGGTGCTTCTATGAGAGAGAAACAAAAAGACATTAGTACTGAAATGAGATTAAATGTTGGGGCATCTGGAACATGTCAATGAATATCACAAAGATGATAGAAATCAATAATCTCTTCCTTAGGATGTGGAAGAGCTGAGAAATTGTTCCCATCACAAGGCCTAACAAAGCCTAACATGGCCTTTATTTGGGAAGTAAATCTTTAACATTGCCAGAGTTATCAGGAAAGTAAACACAACATTTGGTTAAATTGCTTAATGTCATCTGATTTTTATAAAATATTTTATTGTCACAACCTGTGTGGTTAATAGGGGTCCCTTATCTTTGTTACTTAGGGCCAGATAATTATACTAGCAAACATTGATTAAGCCTATCTGTGTAGGAGGTTGGGAAGATCTGTAGGCCTTAAACTGACTAAAAACTCCTGACTCTGGCAGTTTTTCTTGATAGTTATCAGGCACTCCTGCCTAAGAATCTCTTTTGTCACCTCCAGTCTCATTTATTCTTGGGGGGGCTAACCCAAGTGTACATTCTAAGTTACATTAAGATAACTGTAGTTTTATAAGTGTCCAGGAATGGCTGTGTTTTGGTTTTAACTGTTTTTTTGTTAGGTGCTTAAGATGAAGCTGGTCAAATTAACCTTGTTCCTTGGGGGTTACTTGTTCCCTTGTGGGTCACTCTGGGGAACTTATGAGCAGCCTTTAGTTCTGCTAGTGCCATCCACCAGGATAACTCAAGGTTTTGCTGACCATGTGGCTTCCCTTGGAAGCGTCAGGGATGTCTGCATTTTCCAGTTATCCTCCTCTTTTGCTGTATGGGCACTGATTAGCTTTCTTTTTTGGGGTCCTAGTAATCTCCCTGATTGGGAGGTTCATGTGACCCAGAGTTGATGAAAAGTTCCTTTGTCCCCTGGATTCAAGCTGACTCAGAGGGCAAGAACCAAATATTGGTTTTGTTGGCCCTTTTTATTTTAACCTTAATCTTTAAGCCTTGGTCTTAAACATCCAGCAAGCCAGTCCTACAAGTCTTAATGTATGAATACTGGGCTTTAAATTTAATGTTTAAAACTTTACAGTCATTTTTACCCCTTTTATTTAATTGGGGTCTGTATTAGTACTGGAAGTTAACATTATATACTGTGTATAGATGATGGCCTAATATCTCATATTAACTTAGGTTATTATAAGGCATTAGCAGATAGCAGTTAAAGTTTGCAAGGAAAATTTAAAATGAAATTAACAAGACTAAAAGCATATTTAGTTTGTATACAATCTTGAACCTTGGCTGGTTATATGTTATATCCCCTGTTTGAGATCACAATAATTTTTACAATAAATATCAATCTTTTGAATATAACTTTAAATGAGCTGAAGCCTGGCCTATTTTGAAGCCATTCTAACATGTAGTAAGGTGGGAGGCAGAACCTTTACTCCGGTAAGGTGGGGTTCTTCACAAATCTTAGGTGAAGCGTTCTAGTTCTGAAGTTGATCTTTGCCTCTTTCTTAGATCCATTTTATAAAGTTTACATAATATTGTTTCCTGAGTCTATATAAATGTTAGTTAACACAATATAACATTATATTTAAAACATGAATCAAAGGCTGAGAGAGCTTTTAAGTTTTTCTTTTGTGTGGAAAAGTGGCAAAATATTTTTGTTTTACATTTTTAACCTTTAAACAGATCAATCTCTCATTGTCTTTTGAAAATACCTTTAAATTTTTTATATCCCCTTGATCACAGAACATTGATTACAGAATATTAAATGATATAAATAAATCTCCAATTAAACTTCTTATTTTTATAAGCCTAAAATTACAATTACAGACTACTTCAGTTTGGAGAACACCAGCTTGATAAAATGCTCTTTTTAAAAAAATATTTATTTTTTAGTTGTAGGTGTACACAATATCTTTATTTCATTTTTATGTGGTGCTGAGGTTTAAACCTAGTGCCTCATATGTGCAAGGTGAGCACTCAACCACTGATCTTTGCCTCTTTCTTAGATACCATTTTATAAATGTTCCCAAATGCTCTTTTAAACCTTTTACTTTAAAGACGTGTATACCTGGAAGATATGAATACATTTAATATGTAAAGAAGATTAATAGCATCATAATTACATTGATGTTTTTTATTAACCTAGTTTAGCTTTTAAAGAAAATTTAGACTTTGTAATGTATAATACTCTAAAATAATAGTTGTTGTTTAATCAGAGTTGTACAAACCCTAATTTTTTCAGACTAGTTGCTCTAGAGAATGAAATATAACAGACACAATGTTAGGAGTAAATTAATGTTTTAAGAAATTCTTGTTATTTTAACAGATTAAACTTTGGTTTATATTAGTACATTAATATTTGATCTTGGGGAAAAACCTGGAGCTTTAACTGATTTGTGTTACTTATAATCAACTTAGTTACACACAAACCTTTTTTTTTTTTTGAAATTTGCCTTTTATTTATACAGACCTTTTTATCACTTAATTAGACTCTCTTGTTTATGTAGATGTATTACAACTTTATTTTTACCACATAAAGACTTTCTTACCTAGAAGTGTTTTTTCCCATATTTTATTAAATATATTTTAATACCTAGAACATTTTTTTATTATCAGTTTGTGAAAATACCAATAATATTTAATTATATTACCCTATGGAATTTAAGGAGTTAAGAGTAACAGTATTTTAACTTTGTAAATTAATCAGATGTTTTTAACAAATACATTTATGATTAATCTCAGGTGTGTCAAATCTAATTTACTTATTTTTAAAAACCAAGATATCAGACAAGTGTATTGAACAGCATCAGCCATCTCTTCCTTATTGAAGAAAAATCCTAGAAACAATGGATATTAGACATTTTGTAGACATCAACAATTTATCAGTTGTTTGACCATCTAGAAAAAAAAATACAAACTGTGAGTTAGTAACTTTAAAGATATCTTGACTTTTATTTGTTTATACCTGTTGGGACTTCTAACTCTTCGTTACCTTTTTCCCAATGATGGCACAAAGCAATTTAAAACCCTTTTATATTTTCTAAACACATGTAGACATGAAAATTAACTGATATATATATATATATATATATATATATATATATATATATATATATAAAAATATATATACACACACATACACACACACACAAAACAAACAAAGGCCTTGTAGCTTATTTTTTTGAATTAATTAATTTTTAAATTTATACATAACAGTGGAATGCCTTACAATTTTTACCTATATAGAGCTCAGTTTTTCGTATCTCTGGTTGTATGCATAGTATACTCACACCAACCTATTAGATTGAGAGCTAACCCTTGTAAATTGGCCTGTGACTTTAGAAAGTTTTAGACACTTTATTCTTTCTTCATGGGCTCCTTCCTGTGCAAAGAAGCTTAAACGTTACATTTTGCTACTGGGCTAGTATGAAGATGAATATGATTTATGACAGAGTGCATTTATTTATTTTTCGTAGGATTTCAAAATAAAACATTTCCGTTGGATTTAGGCATTGTGCCTATTCTGTCCAATGGATATACCAAATCTGAAAAAAACAAAAAAACAAAACTGGCCTCTGAATGAAGCAGAATGTAAAAAAGAACCTCTATAGTTGGATAAAATAGGTCTGATCAGAAAAACACATTAACCTAGGCATGCTGGATCAAAATTATGAGCTCAAAAAATACAGAATTTTAAAAGCCTACCAGGCCTCTGTCCTCTGTGGTCTTGCTCATCAGAGGTGAAAAGAGTTCGAAAAAAGAAATGAGGGCTTGTGGACTCATAGGGGCCCAGAAGTCTGTCTCTCTCTCTCTCTCTCTCTCTCTCTCTCTCTTTCTTTCTCTCTATCAAATCTGATTCTAAACTGGTTTGTCTGGTCTCTTGGACAGCAGCCACCAAAATTTTTATCCTGGTGTTGTGCAGCTTTATCAGCTGGGCTGTCATGATTGTTGAAAAACCTTTGGGCTGCCTCTAATAGTTGAGAGGTATTCATGACTGCAAATTCTTTAAGGTTTTGGAGTTTTCTGTGAATATCTGGGGTTGACTAAGAGGCAAAAGCCAAATGTAGGCCTGAGAGTTTTTTCCTAGACAAAATGATATGGCTGTTAATTATTTTAGCATGAGAGAGTGAGAAAGAGAGTGACAGAGAAAGACAACCCTGAAATCATTTTTCTCCCTGAGCTGTAGCCAGGGAGAAGTTTTCAGATTGGTCCCCTGCTGAGTCTGTCAGCAGTTGTTCACTTTCCAATGTAAGCTTTAGTGAGCTAGGGCTTTTTAACCATTTTTTTCTCAGTTGGTAATCAGGCCAGGTTTGGATTAGGTTTCCCATGACAAGGCTAACAATTAAAACAATAGGCAAAAATTCATGAACAAACAAGAAACAGATGTGGACCAACAGAGACAGACATGTACAAACAGACCAATATCCTGTCTTCCATCCCCAGACACCAGACTGTCACCATGGTCTATTTACTGGCTCTCTGGATTTAGGTAAGAGACAGAGCATGGATAAGACACTCTTTCCTCCAATACCCAGATGTCAGACCATGAAGATCACAGTCTGTTTATCGGCCCTCTGGGTCACAGCCCTGGATCTCCTCATACACCCTGCGAAACATCAAAAGGAGAGAACAGATGAGGTACCTCCAGACACATGCAGTTGCACATCCTCCCTCATGGGCAGGCTCAAATCGGTCACTACAGAAAGCCTAGACCCTCAGAAGACCAAGAGATCCCACAACTAGAAAGGAGAGCGCCTCTAAATCCCTGTGTGCCTGGAAGCCATAACCCTGACTAAATGTTGTGGTATGTTTGAAATAAATCACCGAGTCAGTCTTGAAGCAGGACATGGGACTTTATTCGTTTGCAGGCCAAGGGACAGTGACCAAGTCGACTTTGCTCCCCTTGACCCCTTGCACAAGGCAGGGTATCTTCTTTATAGCCAAAACCTACAAGCTACCAGTAAGTCAACATCATAGCAGCCTAGGAAGTAGGTCTGAATGATCCAGTTCGGGGTATAGTATACTGCCCAAGAAAAATGGGAACAAAAAAAGAACATCTTAGAAATGCATTTCTTAATAATACATAAAATTTTTTTAACTGCCATACATTGTTATGTGTGTGCTCAGCAGGAGGTGGCAGAGGCAGTGTTTTCTCATAGGAGAAGCATTTCTTTTATTAAATGGAGTCTTGGGGTAAAATGGATTTTGTCTGGTCAAGGCACATATAATTTGGCCCATAACACCTGTAATCCCAGCAGCTCAGGAAGCTGAGGCAGGAGGATCACAAGTTCAAAGCCAGCCTCAACAACTTAGGCCCTAAGCAACTCAGCAAGACCCTGTTTCTAAATAAAATATAAAGAAGGGCTAGAGATGTGGCTCAGTGGTTAAGTGCCCCTGGGTTCAATCCCTTGTTAAAAAAAGAAAGAGTTCAAGGAGATAGTTTCAGATTCCCCATTGCAACCAAACTAATCTTTTAGATAAAACCAACACTTATTGAGGTTTGGTTTAGTATCAAAAAGAAGAGTATCATTGATTTGAAAAGACTGAAATACTCCTTCCTTTTTTTGTACATATGTGTGTTAGGCTGGATCTTCTTCATGGAAAACTTACCTTAGAATGACATATTGTGTAACAGACTGCAGAATCAGTTGTGAGAATCCAAATGTCTTCTGTTAAACCAGATATTAGAGATTTGCAGAAATGTATAATAATGTCATGTTAATTTGTTTTGGAAAAATACATATTTTCATAATATTATATTAAATGTAATGTTAATTATTTTTAGTGAATTTATAAAATTTTAAATTTCTGAATTTTATTTTGAATACATTAAGATCAGTACATAAGGTTACATAAACAAAATGCTCTGGGATCTTTGGACCTAAGACCCAGAAGATTGAAAATAATTGGTAGCCAGGTACGGTGGCGCACGCCTGTAATCTCAGTGCCTCGGGAGGCTGAGGCAGGAGATTGTGAGTTCAAAGCCAGCCTCAGCTGCAGTGATGTGCTAAGCAAATCAATGAGACCCTGTCTCTAAATAAAATACAAAATAGGGCTGAGGACATGGCTCAGTGGTCCAGTGCCCTTGAGTTCAATCTCTGGTAACTGCCCCCCACCCAAAAAAGAAAATAATTGGTATGTAATATATCACCTTTGGTGTTGAAACAAGGTGAAAGTGCTTGTGTGTACATTAAGGAACTCAGGAAAGATACACTATAAAAAACAGTGGTAACCTTTCCAGTAGATTGGGAAAATATTTAGAATTTATCAGTGGGGATAGGTAGACTTTACCTTATATCATTTTATATTTTATATTTGTTCCATGTGACTGTTACCTGTTTTTAAAAGCTCTTCTTTGTGGCTTATTGTTAGAAAATTTCAGGGAGGGGAAAAAAAAACAGAAATAAAGAAGAAATCCTAGAACCTGCCAGAGAAGGAGTAATTCTCTTTTTCTCTTTAGATCTGCTGTGGTACGAAGGTCTAACACCAGTCCCATGGGCTTCCTCCGGTTGGGATCTGGCTCCCCTGCACCAGCAGACACAGCTCAGACAGTTGGACGAAGACTGTCTATTGGGTCTTCTAGGCCTTATTCACCTTCCCCTTTGGGTAAGGAGAGTTTAAAGCAATTGTTTTTTAATCTTCTCTGTAACAAATTTGGTATGAAATATTATTTTTAGGGACATTGATTCATCATGGCAGTGATTCTGAGCTGATTTGAGGCCATCCCTCCTCCACTACCCTATTCCCAGTTCCTCCTTGAGAATCTCTACATAAATCTGTTAGGATTGATGTTGAAAATATAATAATATAAATTAATTTTACATGTCAAAAGCATCCTCATTGGCTTTGGCATCCAAATACAATGTTAGAAACTCTAGATTAAAGTGCATAAAATGCCTATCTTTCTTATTGCTCAGACACATGAGAATTAACATTGCATCTCTGAGTCACATTCACTACACACCTTCCAGCTCTAATAGGAGTATAGTAGCAGCTTTGTTACATATCTCCCTATTTTGCCTAGAAAATGATTTTGGAAACAGAACCTTAAACAAAGCAACAAAAGAAACCCTACCAAGCCGAAAACCAAAGAGCAAATAGTGAAATGTAAGAGTCAAAATGCTCAAACTCAGAAAATGTGTAAGTGAGAACAAAGCCACTGAGGGCAGTATCTGTGAGAAACACCATGAGGTAGTGGGAAGAACAGATGGTACAGAGGAGCCCCATCTATAGTTAAAGCTGCTGAAATCTTAGTAGACAGAGCAGGGTTGTAGGTAGTCCCCCAGGAACCCCAAGATGATGTGGTGTGTGTGTGTGTGTGTGTGTGTGTAATGTTTAAATTGCCTTATCACTTGTTGCAGTGATTTCAGCTGAAAAATCTTTAAACAAAATCTTGGCACTCCAGGGTCTCCAAAGACAAAGATTATCCTTGCATGTCAGTGAAAAGGTCCTTAGTATCTAATCTCTGCTTATTGCTTTATCACCAGGACATTGCTCCTTCTTGTTTTAGATATGTCTCTTGTCTGTTTAAATTCCCTGGTACTGTCCCTGATTCTCCCTCTGTGTCAGTTTGGGTTTTTGGGAAGGTGGATGCAAAGAAGGTATTAGGTATGTAAGAGGCTGAGGGAAGTAGGGAGCCAGGGAGGGTCCTCAGACCAAGATTCAGGTCTGACACCTGGGAAAGGAGGGTAATAAGGGAGACAATAAGGCAAGAAAAGTCTGAGACTATAGCATAGGTCTAAGAAAGTTTTAACCATACTATGGGAATAGCCCTAAGCACTGGTCTGTCAGAGGCATTCTATGACCCACTCTCAACATGCCTGAATCAGTTGTTGACCCCTGGGGGAAGCCTGGCTTCAGACAAACATGAATCCATAGGGACAGCTGCTGGGCTGTCATCTGTGTCCTGCAGCTCCACAATCCCCAAGCACTTTGTATAAACTCTTACATGTCTATATAGACATTTATTTATTTATTTAGACTTTTTTCCTAATGATTTTGTTTCAAGGATGGATGTATATGGTACTTTTTATCTTAGCTTACCTACTGCCTAGCATATTGGTTATTCAGTAAGTACTGGTTCAACTAAATTTTAGCAAATTATGTACCAAGCAATTTTTGCATGCATTGCCTGTTTCCATTCTTAATTAGTTTTTTGAATAATTTATTCTTCTTTTCTCCATGTCTCACTTCATAGTTGGTACCATTCCTGAGCAGTTTAGTCAGTGCTGTTGTGGACATTCTCAGGGCCATGAATCCAGAAGTAGAAACTCTTCAGGTAGGAAAATACATTTGGTATATTAGAAATTTGAATTTTATTATGAATGGACTTATTTTGTATTTCTAGCCTTATCAAAAGGACAGCATTGGTAAGAAATATTTCCAATGCTATCCTGATTTTTAGAATCTTTTTTTTAAATGTTTTTTAGTTGTAGATGGACATAATACCTTTATTTTATTTTTTTATGTGGTGCTGAGGATCGAACCCAGGGCCTCGCACATGCTAGGCGAGCGCTCTACCACTGAGCCACAACCCCAGCCCCTGATTTTTAGAATCTTGAGCGCTTGCCTAGCACAGGGTTCGATCCTCAGCACCACATTAAAAATAAATAAAGTAAAGCCATAAAAACATATATATTAAAAAAATAAAGAAAATAGTCAAAGGAATTAGACAATTAGATAAATTTTGGTCATTGTTACAGATGATAATTTAGAAAGTGAAATTTTATTATGGCATTTGCTGGTAAATAGATGAAACTGGAGACTATCATGCTAAATGAAATAAGCTAGATTCAGAAAATTAAAGGGTGAATTTTTTTTTTCTGATATGTGGAAGTTAATCCAAAAAAAGGGGGAAAATTAAAAGATGGGGGGAGGTGGGAATTCCATCAAAACAGAAGATCATGGAGTTTAGGAAGGGGATTGAGAGGGAGGGAGAGGGATGGAATAAGGGAAGGACAGTGGAATGAATCTGACCTAACTTTCCTATGTACGTATATGAATATACCACAGTGAATCTCATGTGAATCCACAAGACACTAATTAAAAAAATAATAATAGCAGAAAGATCAATAGAATAGAGGGAAGGAAACAGGGAAGGAAGGAGAAGAAGGAAAAGGGAAGCACTGGAGACTGAATTAGAGCAAATTATATTCTGTGTTTAAAATTATGTTAAAATGAATCATTATAGATAACTAAAAAGAACCAATAACCAGGTGCTGTGGCATATGCCTGTGATCCCAGAGGCTCAGGAGGCAGAAGGATTGCGAGTTCAAAGCCACTCTCAGCAACTTAGCAAGGCACTAAGCAACTCAGTGAGACCCTGTCTCTAAAGAAAATACAAAATAGGGCTGGGGATGTGGCTTAGAGGTTGAGTGCCTCTGAGTTCAATCCCCAGTACCAAAAAAACAAAACAAAACAAACAAAAAAAAACAAGAACAGAAATTTAATGTTGCCGTTTGTTGTTTTCATTAACTTTAACTATTTACTACATAATCCCTTTAGACCTTGCATTAATCTGAGTTGTTAGCTCTTGACAAAAATAGCTCATATATTCATCATCAATATATTTCATCTCATGCCCGGCATGTATTTCCGAGATAGAGCACTTGCCTAGTACGTGTGAGGCACTGGGTTTGATCCTCAGCACCACATAAAAATAAATAAACAAAACTATTGTGTCCCATCTACAACTAAAAATACTTTAAAAAGAATAAGACATTCATCAGAATTCTCATTTTAAAACTTGCCCTCTTGTTTCCTAAGTTTTTGCTGTATACTTCACTATTGGTTAACCTTTTCATTCATTTTTTTGGTAGGTTCTCCAGTGCCACAGGCTCAGTCACCACAGTCTCTCTTATTGGGTGCTAGACTGCAGAGCGCCCCTACCCTTACTGACATCTATCAGAACAAACAGAAGCTAAGAAAACAGCACTCTGACCCTGTGTGCCCATCCCATACAGGGGCTGGATATAACTACTCACCTCAGCCCAGTCGGCCTGGCAGCCTTGGAACATCTCCCACCAAGCATATGGGATCTTCTCCACGGAGTTCTGATTGGTTCTTTAAAACTCCTTTACCAACAATCATTGGTTCTCCTACTAAGGTGTGTTCCTTAAATCTTTTTGTAGATCATGAACTGCTTTAGTACTTTATGGAAAGAATATAAGATAACCATAATTTTAATGAGCACTTACTTACTATGCACCAGGCACCGTGTAAATATTTGTTGAATGCTTTATGTGCATGATCTCATTAATCTTCAGAAAAGGAAATTGAGATTTAGAGAGCTTAAAGAACTGTTCAAGATCACACAGGCTGTAAATGGAAGAGCCAATGTTTGAATCCAGTCTGACTAACTTAAAAGCCTGCCAAAATTTATACATCATATTAACTAGTTTACATATGTTTGTTTAGACCACAGCTCCTTTCAAAATCCCTAAAACACAAGCATCTTCCAACCTGTTAGCCTTGGTTACTCGTCATGGGCCTGCTGAAGGGCAGTCCAAAGATGGGAATGACCCACGGGAATGTTCCCATTGCCTTTTGGTACAAGGAAGTGAGAGGCATCGATTTGAACAGCAGAACAAAGCAGTGTTTGGCAGGTAAGATATTGTTTCTTCTCTAATCTTAAAAATGAAAACTGAAATAGCAAAATAAGTACATTTTTGTTATAAAAGCAACCAGACTACATTAGTAGCCAGCATAAGCTATATGATTGTTAATGCACATGGTGTACTTCAGAAGGTCCGAAAACTTACTATAACTGTGTGAATACAGAGCTTTTCCCTGAATTTGAACATTTTATTTCTGTCTTTTATTTTATTTATTTGTTTATTACTTATAGTTGGACACAATACCTTTGCTTCATTCATCTATTTTTATGTGGTGTTGAGGATTGAACCTAGGGCCTCGCATGCACTAGGCGAGCGCTTTGCCACTGAGCCACAACCCCGGCCCCTGTCTTTTTTGTTATGGAAGTTTATGTTTACCTTGAATTGTTTGGCATCGATTTTTTTGTGTCCTTGCTTTATAATGTCCTATTAACCCTTCTATTTTTAAAAAAGTGAATTTCCCATTAATAGCATCACTGTTCTTTTTAGATCTGTCAGTACTGGGAAGTTATCAGATCAACAAGTAAAGGCATCTTTAGGTGGACACCAGGGCAGCACTGATAGTTTAAATACAGAACGGCCTATGGATATAGGTAAGAAAAATCTAGTTTCTTTTTAGGTAGGTAATTTGTAAGTATATGCATTAGTTTCTTATTACTCTTGTGATAAATCATCACAAACTGGTGGCTTAAAACAACTCAGATGTATAATCTTAAAGTATTGGCAGTCATTTCTCATATCTATGATGACAGAGGCTTATTTGGTATCTTGATGATCAGCAGCCTTTGAATTGGAAGAAATTCCTTCCAAAAATGTTTTTTATTAGTAAGATTTTATAGGCCAAAGTTAGCCTAAAAACACATGTACTCCTGAGCATTTCTTTGACAGCAACTTGATCCTATAAAGGTCTGATTACTGAGATCTCTAAACCTTTCATAGTTGTTTTAGGGACTGTTACATCCATAGACACTCACATCTAGATTTTGTGAACTATTTATCACAAACAAAAACAAAAACAAAATGGATGTTCCAGACCCTAACCTAGACTTGCTTAATCAAATTTTCTGCGGATGGATTCTGGGAATCCCTAGGTAATTATTATGTATATTAAAATTTGGAGTCTATTGTAACTTCTTTGTTCTTATTTTCTCTGATTTTTAAATTGACTCACTTCTGAATATCTAAAGGACAAAGTACCTGGGCCAACAAAATATCTGATTGAATGTGGTTTCTAATCCAAAGGGATATTTCACAGTGCTGTCTTCTTGTCTGCAAGGTTTTTGAAGAGAAGGCCGGTGTAATTCTTATGATGGTTGTTTGCATGGTATCATTTCCCATTTTTTTTTTTTTTTACTTTCAGCCTTGCTGTATCGTTGACACTAAAGTATGTCCTCTGTAAACACAGAGTTGGGTCTCCTTAATCTGATAATCTCCAACTATTGTTTAGATTATTTAATTTGTTTACATGTTAGTATCATCGACACAGTTGTTTTTGCCTATACATTTTACTTTTTGGTTTCTTTTCTCAGTTTTTGGTACTGGGGCTTGAGCACAGGGGTGCTTAACCACTGAGTCACATCCTCAGCTCCTTTTAATTTTTTATCTTATGACCAGGTCTTGCTAAATTGTTTAGGGCTTCACTAAGTTGCTGATCTTTGTGATCTTCCTACCTCAGCCTCCCAAGTTGCTGGGATTATAGGTGTACATCACCACGCCTGGCTTGTTTTCTTTTTCTTTTTTTTTTTTTCCTTTTGCATTAAGTGAATATTTCCTAGTTTCATATTTTGGTCCCCTTAATGATGCTTGTCACTTCTATCTTCCTTTCTTCCTTCCTTTTAGGATTGAATCCAGGGATGCTTTACTACTAAGCTCCATCCCCAGCCCTTTATTTAAAATGACAGAGTGGCCAGGCATGGTGATGCATGCCTGTAATCCCAGCAGCCCGGGAGGCTGAGGCGGGCAGATCTCAAGTTGAAAGCCAACCTCAGCAAGTGAGGCACCAAGCAACTCATTGAGACCCTATCTCTAAATAAAATCCGAAATAGGTCTGGGGATGTGGCTCAGTGGTCGAATGCTCCTGAGTTCAATCCCTGTACCCCCCCCCCCCGCCAAAAAAAAATTGTAGATGGACATAGTATCTTTATTTATTTTTTGTGGTGATGAGGATTGAACCCAGTGCCTCCTCACACATGCTTTGTAATGCTCTCCACTGAGTCCCATCCCCAAACCTTTTTATTTTTTATTTTGAGTCAAGATCTTGCTAAATTGCTGAGGCTGGACTTGAATTTGCTGTCCTCCTGCCTCAGCTTCCTGAGACACTGGGATTACAGGCATGTGCCACTGTGCCTGATTTAGTTCTTTTCTTCCTAGTTGCTTTTGGGCTTATAATAATCATGGTAAGTTATCACAGTTGACTTAAGATTTATACTAATTGGATTCCAGTGAAACAGAAACATTACTCCTAAATAATTCTTCCCTCTTTAAGTACTATATTTTTGCTTTCTTTTTTTAGTGCTATTGTTATTATTATATAGAAACTCAGTGATACATTATTATATTATTACTTTGTATGTTATGTCTTTTAAAGAAGCTGCGGTAGGAAAAGAAAACATGTTTTTCTTTATAGTTATCTTACCTTCTTATTTACCATTTCTTGTTCTCTCCATTTGCTTTTATGGATTTGAGTTGTCATCTGGTGTCACTTTTTTACTGCAAGAAAGCTCTGCTCCCATCTGCCTCCTATATTCCATTTCTATTTAGGTCCAACAATGCAATTAGATAGATAGATAGATAAATAGATAGATATGTTGTTTTATACAGTTGCTTTTTAAATCATACAGTTGCTTTTTAAATAGTAAGAGAATAAAGGAGAAAATGATGCAGTTATAATGTTTTATAATTATATATTTACCTTTATCTGTGTTCTTTTGTTTCTCTTCACTCAGATAAAATTACTTTCTGGGGTCATTTAGGCTTGAAGAACTTTCCTTGGTTTTTCTTGTTAGAATAACAGGTCTGCTAGCAATAAATTCTCTCAGCTTTTGTTTAGACATTTTGGGATATCTTTTTGGTTTCACTTTTGAAAGAGTTTTGATTCATAAAAGATTCCCAGTCAGTCATGGTAATGCATATCTGTAATTCCAGCAACTCAGGAGGATCTCAAGTTTGAGGCTAGATTCTGTAATTTAGTAAGAGCCCTGTGTTTAATCCCCACTACTGGAGGAAAAGAAGATTCAGGGTTGATAGCTTTTTGTTTCAGTAGTTTAAATATGCCATCCCACTGCCTCTGGCTTCCACAGTTTCTGCTCATAAGTTATCTGTTACTCTTATTTGATTTCTTTTTTGACAAATTATTTTTTTCTTTCTATTCTCAAGGTTTGTGTCTTTCACTGGTTACTGTGATGATTTTGGGTATTTGCCTTTATTCTCCTTGGAAATTCTTGAACTTTTTTGATATGTAGATTAGTGTTTTTATCAAATTTTTAAAGTATTTAGCCATTCTTTATTTGGATATTTTTTTCTATTCCTGTTTCTTCTTAAATTCTCATTATTTTTATATTGGTATACTCAGTTGTGTCTCATGTTTCTCCAAGGTTCTGTTCACTGTACAGTTGGCCCTTGATCAACATAGTTTTGAACTATCTGGGTCCATTTATACACATATACACAAATTTTTTTTTTTAGATTTACAACAGTTTGATAAAAACTTAAAAGACAAATCATGTAGCCTAAAAATATTGAAAAAATTAAATCAGGTGTAGCATGAATGCATAAAATACATGTATATAAAAGTCTATTTTATCATTTATCACCATAAAATATACACAATCTATTTTGAAAAGTTAAAACTGATCAAAGATACTGAAAAAATGTACAAGGCTGCCTTTACTATTGAGAGAAATATAAACAAACATAAAAATGCAGTATTAAATCATAAAAAGCATAAAGTTAACTATAGCATATACGGTACTACTTTAATAATTTCATAGCTACTTGATACTATTGCAGTGAGTTTAACTATTATGAATATCTGCTTAAATTACTGTGTTGCTGTAATCATCTTCACCTGAGCAGTTTGTCTCTCCAGTGAATTGCATATTGCAGTGCCAAGAACATACAGTGAAGAAAGGATAGCCTGTTCAATAAATGGTATTTGGAAAACTAGATATACAAGCTAGGAGCAGTGGCACTCACCTGTGATCCCCGAGATTTGGAAGGCAGAAGTAGGAAGATTGTAAGTTCAAGGACTGCTTCAACTACTTAGTGAGACCCTATTCAAAATAACAAATAAAAAAGATTAAGGATATGGTTCAGTGATAAAGCACCTCTAGATTCAAAAATCTAGTACCAACAGAAGAAAAAAAAATAAAAAAAATATATGTGCAGAAGAATGAAACTAGACTCTTACCTCTCACCATATACAACATATCAACTCATGTCAGTTGTGTTGGATCACAAGATTGAGGCCAATCTAGGCAATTTAGAGAGACTGTCTCAAAATAATTAAAAGGCTAGGAGTGTGTAGCTCAGTGCTAAAGCATTTGCCTTGCATGCATAAGGCCCTGTGTGGCATCCCTAGTAGCACACACAGCACACAAGATCAACTCAAAATGGATCAAGGACCTAAACAAGTAAGAACTAAAACTAGCATAAGAAAATAGACAATTTAAAACATTGTTATAGGCAATTTTTTTTGGGGGGGGGATAAGAACCTAAAAATAGCGATGGGGTTGTGGCTCAGTGGTAGAGCACTCGCCTAGCATGTGTGAGACCCTGGGTTCCATCCTTAGCACCACATAAAAATTAATAAAATAAAGGTATTGTGTCTAACTACAAGAAAAAAATACATTTTTTTTTTTAAAAAAAAAGAACCCCCAAAACACAGGCATCAAGAGCAATGAGATTACTATCAAATTAAGAAACCCTTCACAGCAAAGGAAACAACAGTAATACCTAGTTCTCTACAGAATGGGAGAAAATATTTGCAAACTATTCATCTGGCAAGGAGTTACTACTCAGAATAATATGAACTCAAACAATTCAATAGCAAAAGACCCTAAATAATCCAATTTTTTAAATAGGGCAAATTTTTGAATAAAAAATTCTCAAAAGAGAGGTAAACTGCTCAAAATCACTAATCATAAAGGAAAGGCAAACCAAAACTACAGTGAGGTAACATCTCGCCCAGATAGAATAACTGTTATCAATAAGACAAGTAGTAACAAATGCTGCTGGACTCAGTGGCCCATGTCTCTGATCCAGTGACTGCAGTGACCGAGGCAGGAGGATTGCAAGTTTGAGGACAGCCTGGGTAACTTAGCAAGATCTTGTCTCAGCATGAAAACAATTATTAAAAAAAGGATTTGAGCCAGGCACAGTGGTGCATACCTGTAATCCCAGCAGTTTAGGAGGCTGAGGTGGGAGGATCATGAATTCAAAGCCAGCCTCAGCAACTTAGCGGGGCCCTAAATAACTCAGTGAGACCCAGTCTCTAAATTAAAAAAATATATATGTGTGTGTGTGTGTGTATGTGTATGTCTATATGTGTGTGTGTGTGTGTGTGTGGCTGGGGATGTTGCTCAGTGGTTGAGTGCCTTGGGTTTAATCCCTGGTACCAAAAAAAAATTATTAATGAAGAATTAAAAAAAAAGAAAAGGACTTGGGATATAATTTTTAGTGGTGAAGTTCCCCTGGTCCAATCCTTAGTAACCTCACCCTCCACAAAAATAAATAAATATATAAAAAATAACAAATGCTGTCAAAGATGTAGAGAAAGGAGAATTCTCATACACTATTGGTGGGAATGTAAATTAGTACATCCATTGTGGAAAACAGGATGGAGTTTCCTTAAAACTGGAAAACTACCATATGACATAGCAATCTCACTACTGGCTAAATATCCAAAGGAAATGAAATAAGTATGCCAAAGAGACATATGCACTTGCATGTTTATTACAGCACTTCTCCCAGTACTAAAGATGCAGAATCAGCATAGGTTTCCATTGATTGTTGAATGAATAAAGAAACTATTTCAGTGTTATTCAACAGTAAAAGGGATGAAATCCCTACTTTTTTGGCAACCCAAGTAAACATTATGTTAAGTAAAATAAGCTAGGGACAGAAATACCGTATGTTCTCAAAGCTGATCACATAGAAATAGAGAATAGCATAGATATCACTAGAGAATAGAGAGAGTAGTGGGAAGGAAGATAGAGGGCAGATAATGGATACCAAAATACAGTTTGGTGCAGGGAGAGTAGTTCTCATGTTCTTTGGCATAGTAGGGTAATTGTAGTCTACAACAATTAATTATACATTTCAGAATAACCAGAGAAGAATTTGAAGGTTCTCAACACACAGAAAAGATAATATTTGAGGAGATAGAAATGCTAATTAATTAGCCTAATTTGATCATAACACATTGTATACATGTATAGAATTATAATACTGTACCCCATTCAATAAGTTCAAATATTATGTCAAGTAAAAAATAAAAATTAAATGTAAAAAGTAATCTCTTGGGCTGGGGATGTGGCTTGCCTGGCATGCGCGGGGCACTGGGTTTGATCCTCAGCACCACATAAAAATAAAATAAAGATGTTGTGTCCACCGAAAACTAAAAAATATATATTAAAAAATTCTCTCTCTCTCAGAAAAAAAAAGCAACAAAGTAATCTCTTGTCATTCCTACATATTATTCATCATATATAATACATGTAATGTACAAAATATTTGTTAGTTGACTGTTAATATTATTAGTAAAACTTGCAGTCAATAGCAGGTTATTACTAGTTAAGTTTGGGAGGAGTCAGGAGTTACACTCAGATTTTCAGCTGTGTGAGAGTTGGTGCTCTGCTGCCCCACAAACTCCATATTGTTCAGAGGTCAACTATACTATGTTCTCTTTCTCTGTTTTTCAGATTACCTAGTTCTCATTGATCTGCCTTTAAATTCAGAGATTCTTTATTCTGCCAGTTGAAATCTGCTTCTGAGCCCTTTAGTGAATTTCATTTTATGTTATTATATAGTAGTCTCCCCTTATCTGCAGCTGGGGGTACATTCTAAGACCTTTAGTGGATTCCTGAAGCTTCAGGTAGTACCAAACCCCATGTGTCCCATTTTCCTATGTATACATACCCAAGATTAATTTATAAAGTAGGCACAGTAAGAGATTAACCATAACAGTAATAAAACAGAACAACTATAACAAATAAAAGTTATGTGAAAATGTGAAACATGGTTATCTCTTTCGCTATCTTAGTGTTTTTTTTTGGTTTTTTTTTGGCAGGGGCTGGGGGTTTGGTGTATATTCATTCTTCTTGAAAGAAGAACTTCATGGCTTCTCTTTGGCTAGCATGACTACTCTTTCACTTTTGGGTCACTTTTAAATAAAATAAGAGTTGAACACAAGTACTGTGATACTGCACCAGTGAATTTGATAACCGTTAATTGACTAATGGGTGGGTAGTATATCACTCTGGATATGCTGGATAAAAGGATGTTTCACATCTTAGACTGGACATCATGAGATCTCATCACACTTCCCAGAATGGAGAGCAGTTTGAAACTTATGAACTGTTTATTCTCCATTTTTGGACAATTGACTGATAATAAATTACAGAAAGCAAAACTGTGGATAAGGGAAGATGGCTGTATTTTTAAATTCCAGACTTTCTACTTCAAAAATAATTTCTATTTTTTCTGAATGATGAGACATTATCATCATACATACGTTTACTTTCTATTTTATTTTTATTTTTTTGTGGTACTAGGGATTGAACCCAGGAGCACTCTATCACTGAGCTACACACCCAGCCCTTAAAATTTATTTTTTTGTTTGAGACAGGGTCTCACAAAGCTGCCAAAGCTCTTAGCCTCCTGAGTAGCTAGGAATATAGGCATGTGCCTCCATGTCTGGCTGCTTTACTTTTTAAACCTTGATTTCCTTTCAATATTTGAACATGTTTAAAATAGTTACTGTGAAGTCTTTGATTAGTTTGACATTTTAGACTTCAGGTAGTTTCTTTTTTTTCTGTGTAGGATTATACTTTATTAATAACTTTAGAAAAATACCTTTATTTATTTTTATGTGGGCTGGGGATCGAACCCAGGGCCTTGCACAAGCTAGGTGAGCACCCTACCACTGAGCCACAGCCCAGCCCCTAATAACTTGTTTGTATCATAATTTTTGTTGAAAACTGAACATTTTATGTAATATTTTGTAGTAATTCTAAATGTGGCTCTCTTCCACCCCAGCTTAGGTTTTTCCTTTCTTATTTGTTTAGTCATGGTGGACTATTTCAGTGAAGTCTTGCATTATGCAGCCTGATGTCAATCCTTAAAGGGTACAACCTTGGCTAAGTAGACAGTAATTTCAGGTTTTGTTTTGCAGTGTTAGGATTTGAATCCAGGAACTTAAACACATGTTAGACACAGTAGGTGGTCTACCACTTAGCTACCTGGCCTTTCTTCACAGTTCTAGCAGGATTCTTTTTGTTCTGTGATCTCTCACCTCTCATGGTATCACACTCAACTGTTTGCCTCCACTAATTACCAGTTGATTGCTTAATTGTTTTTAACAGTGCCCTGGGAGATAAATTGTTTCACAGGTCTAGTTAAATTCTAGCCAATTTGTAGGAATAGTCTTTGAGGATAGTATTTGAACCTTGTATGTACCGCAGGAGGGTTCTTGGCTATCTTTCCCTGGTCTGATAAACTTCCAGCTGGTCTGTTATTTAGTTGTTGCTCTCATGGAGTTACCAGCTTCCTTTTACTTGCTCATCACCCAAATCTTCATCCTTTTTGATAGCACCCTTAGGTGAATCTCTTATTTCAAACAAAGTCAGGTGCCCTGGAGAGAGCTTCAGAATTCTCTGTTCCCTGCCTCCCCAGCATTGGGGAATACCTCTCTACCACTGCTCTGGAGCTAGGAATAACAGTTGCTCATTTGTCTTGGAGGGACACCCCAGCTTTGTAAGCCTGGTGCTAGACAGAGATGGAAGCCTCTGGTCTTCTTGATTTGCCTCTGCTAGATAAATAAGCAGAAGTGCGTGTTTAAGGGCCCTAGTCCACTGGCCTGGGCCAGAACTTGCACCCTGTGAGTAGAGGCCAGACACAATTATTGCTGAGATGTGCTTGTGCTTCGCTTCTTTTCTTTTGCAGCTTATTGGGGATTGAATCCAGGGGCACATTTGCTACCTACCTATTTTTTGAGACAAGATTTTACAAAGTTGCTGAGGGTCTCGTTAAATTGCTGAGATTGGTCTTGAATTTGTTATCCTCCTGCTTCAGCCTCCCAAGTTACTGGGGTTACAGGCATGTGTCATTGTGCTTGGATGTGTAGACATGAATTTTCTTGAATAAATGTCTCTTCCTATATGTCTTCAAGGACAATTTCTAGACACTTTAAGTTGTTATTTTGGGCAGTGCTATGGATTTGATCAGGGTCTCTCTCATGCTGGCTAAGGACTCTACCACTGAACTATACCCCTAGCCTTAAGTGGTTGTTCTTAAAAACATTTCATCAGTATAGTTGTTTCACTGAGGAACTGGTTGTGGAGCTCTTCACACTGAGAATATGGAATCATTTTTTTTTTCTTAGTGTTTTTTTGCCAAAAGTCACCAAGTCACCAGGAGTTAGAATAGTTTTGGAAAACAGCTTGTCTGAGTGTGACCATATTATGTCTTATTCTCTTTTACATATAAATTTGAATTTTACAGAGCTTACTAGTTCCATGTGAGTGTGCATTATAGTTTTAAGTCCAGGTTAATAGATGTGAAACTAAGTTTTTCTTAAAGAATATTTAGGCATAAAATGCATCTTTGATAATTTGTATTCTCTTTTTTTTTTTTTTTGGCACATGAACTTTGTTATATCATTTGAAATTACAAACTTCTGTTTTCTAACCATGAAGTTTCTGTTTTGTAAAACAAAAACTATTGAAAATAGGAAAACTTTGAGACCTTCAGAAAAAAATTGTGCCACTGGGTCTTAAAATCTACCCATGAACATCCCTTAAATAAATTCTTGGAACATTAAATAAAGAGAAGGTACATCTTTTGTAACAGTAGGTGGTCTTTAATTTCTGCTTATTGTTTCCTTGCTCCCTATGACATTTTTATGAGCTTCCTCCCACTTTTTTCATATATTTTTATTTGTTCTTTTTAGTTATATATATAACAGTAGAATGTATTTTGACATACATATATGGAGTATAATTTTCCATTCTTGTGATTGTACATGATGTGGAATTACACTGGTTGTGTATTCATATATGAACAAGAAAGTTATGTCTGATTCATTCTACTGTCTTTCCCATTCCCATCCCCCTCCTTTCCCCCAACTCCTCCCTGTCCAATCTGGTAAACTCCTCTTCCCCCCCACCCCTATTGTGAGTCAGCATCTGCATATCAGAACATTTGGCTTTTGCGTTTTGGGGATGAGCTTATTGCACTTGGCATGATAGTTTCTAGTTGTATCCATTTACTGACAAATGCCATAATTCCATTCTTCTTTATGGCTGAGTAATATTCCATTGTTTTTATGTACTGCATTTTCTTTATCCATTCATCTGTTGAAAGGCTTAGGTAGGTTCCATAATTTAACTATTGTGAATTGAGCTTTATGAGCTCTTTCTACCTCTGTTGATATGTGCTCTTATTTTGTTGTGTACTGTAGATAAGATGGGCACTGAGGAAATCTTGTTCTGTATTTTGTTCAGTGCTTTTTATGATTAAATTAATCCTGCCTCCATTCTGTGTTCCCAGAAATGTAATGGTTGAATGTAAAAATCAATAATTTTATTGATTCTGCCTGTTTGATAGATGAAGGGGTTTTCACCAACTCTTCATGTAGCCCAAACTTTGTCCCTCAGTCCCTTTGACATCTGTCCTACTTGTTTTCAAATCCTGACAGATGTTAGGTTTTTGTTCTATACTTGTCTCAACTTTTTGTGTTTTTCTGAAGCTGTATTACAATAGATATTTCTGATCACCATTTCACTTTGACTTCACGTTTGTATTCCCAGTTCTCAGTTTCTGCTTTTTTCAAATTATCTTCAACAGGTGTGACTTGGCAGTTCATGTATTTTAGAAGTATTCAGAAGTAACTATGAAGGACTGGAGATGATCCAGGCAAGGTGGCATACAATTGTAATACCAGTGACTATGGAGGCTGAGGCTGGAGGATTGTAAAGTTCAAGGCCAGCCTCAGCAATTTAGTGAGACCCTGTCTCAAAATAAACAATAAAAAGGGCTGGGGATGTAGCTCAGTGGTGAAGTGTTTTTCTAGTGTGTTCAAGGTCCTAGGTTTAATCTCCAGCACTACAACAAAAGTAACTAAATATTAGACTTTGGTATGAAGAAGATTATAATATTTTAATGGAAGTGTGGCATCATATTTTCTGATTTTGAGTAATAAATGCTTTTGCTAAGGAAAACTAATATAAAAGTTAAAGTCTCCCTGTAATTCCACTTGCAGATAGTAAATACACTGTCAAGGTAACCTGACATTTTGTAAACTCTTTATTGTAGCTCCTGCAGGAGCCTGTGGTGTTGTACTGGCACCACCCGCAGGAACCGCTACAAATTCTAGGGCTGTCCTCTTCACTGTGGGGTCTCCTCCACACAGCGCCACAGGCCCCACTTGTACCCATATGGTCCTACGAACAAGAACCACCTCAGGTGAGAAATGTTTGTCCTATTCAATCTGTGGCAAGTATTTGGAGTGTGGTATTCTGAGGGTAATGTAGTGTTACAACTTAAACAAGTCACTGAATTTCTTTGGTCTTCAGTTTCTTTGCCAGTGAACAAGGGTTATAAGTACTAAATGAGGCAGCATTTTGGATGGGGGGACTTCGTAAAGTAAAAGTGCTACATTATATATATATAAATCTAGAAATATCCATTATGCTTGTATGTTCATATGTAATATATATAATATAAAATATAAATAATTGATCCATGAAGAAGCAGCTGTCTAACCAAAGTGATTCTCAACTTATATTTTGAAATCTTATTTTAGTATATTGTTTATTTAGTTTTCTAGAAGCTTAAGTTTTATTTTTGAACTTTGGGTTCCACTGTTTCTTTTCTATTTGAAAAACCTTAATATTATATTTTCAAAATAATGTTGCTACACTCATCCATAGCAACCATGTTCATAGGAAGTGACACATTATGTTTAGATAGGCTAATATATTTTTATTATTATCCATATTCTATAAGTAGTTTATTAATAGAGAAATTAAGAAAGTATTTAGATTGGACTCAAAGTATATAATACCATCATATATATTGTGCTTTGTGTTATTTAAGTTCTCTTATTCTAAATAAGTTGCTAATCAGGATATTAGTATCAACAAAAAAAGATAGGTAGAATTAAAATCTTAGTTTTATAAATATTTATAATTTTATACGATAAGTAAGAAAATGCCATTTTAAAACAGTAACATTTTATATCTGTTAATTGTAGTGACATTTTTAAAAACTTAATACCCAGTCTTGTCAAGCTTTAGTGGGATATATGTGCTTACAGCTGCTATAGAAAATAATGTGGCAATTCTTAGGAAAAGCTGTAAAAATGTTTATAATATTCATCTGTGGTAATTCCTTTCTTGTTTATAATACCACTATTGAGTATTTATCACATAGAAGTCATTTGAAAGAAGGAAAAACTTGGTTAATTTCATTGCAGTGATATTTGTAACATGAAAAAAAAAATCAAATAGTATAAATGACTCCAGATAAACTTCACATATATAAAGATTATAAATTACTATATATCTATTGAATCTTATAATTATGAAACTGATGGAGCAACCAGGAAAAATGTTTATGGTACAAATTTTTTAGAGTAGAATATAAGAAAACTAGCTCTGATATCTATAAAATATACACATAGACAAGGATTGTAAGTGAACATGGAAAACTAAAAACTATTCATATGGTAAAGTTGGGTGGGGATAAGGGACTTTTGTTTGAACTTTATTACTCAGTAGGTTTTGTTCAGTAAATAAGAGGAGCAGTGGGTGTAAAAGCCCCTCTGTGACCTAACTCAGGACGCTGTGCTGTGTTTTATGTTTCCTTGCAGTGGGGTCCAGCAGCTCAGGAGGCTCTCTGTGCTCTGCAAGTGGCCGTGTGTGTGTGGGCTCCCCACCTGGCCCGGGCTTGGGCTCTTCCCCACCGGGAGCAGAGGTAGCTCCCAGCCTGAGATATGTGCCTTATGGTGCTTCACCCCCCAGCCTAGAGGGGCTTATCACTTTTGAAGCCCCCGAACTGCCAGAGGAGACACTGATGGAGGTAGAGAAAAGACTACAGTGGTGTGATAATATAATGTTGATATGATGTGAGTGTTCTAGTGGTGACAAAAGGATAAAATAAATTGAGCAGTTCTGAAATTATGCTCCTCCCCCCTGCCCCCATACTGGGAACATGAACCCAGGGGCATTCTATTGTTGAGCTACATCCCCAGCTCTTTTTTAAATTTTTTATTTTGAGACAGGGTCTTGTTAAGTTTCGGAGGCTGCCCTTGAACTTCCTGCCTTAGCCTCCCAAGCTGCTGAGTTTACAGACATCCAGAGGCACTCAATCACTGAGCCATGTCCCTAGCCTTTTTTTATATTTTATTTAGAGACAGGGCCTCACTAAGTTGCTGAGGCTGCTTTGAACTCATAATCCTCCTGCCTCAGCCTCCCAAGCTGTTGGGATTACAGGAGTGCACCACCATGTCTGGCTTCTTTCTTTTCTATTTGAAAAACATTAATATTATATTTTCAAAATAATGTTGCTACACTCATCCATAGCAACCATGTTCATAGGAAGTGACACATTATGTGTTCTCAATTTTTTATCCAAAGTTTATTTACTATTTATAATATTTTAAAGCATAATCTGTGTCCTAAAAAGTAAGCTTTTATTCTCAAAGTTTTCTTTGATAAAAATAAATAGGCATAATTGATTTATTATTTTAAATTTTAAAAATAAAACATCATTTATTTATTTGGCACTGGGGATTGAACCCAGGGGCACTTAACCCCTGAGCCACATTCCCAGCCCTTCTTTGTATTTTTTTTAAGTTTAGAGACAGGGTCTCACTGAGTTGCTTAGGACATTGATAAGTTGTAGAGGCTGGCTTTGAACTCTCCATCCTCCTGCCACAGCCTCCTGAGTCTGGGATTACAGGCGCCCAGCTAATTTAAAATTTTTAACAATAATAGTAAACCAGTAATGACATATTTTGTTCATTAATAAAGTAATATACCTACCAAATGGACTGGATGCTCATATTTATAGATTAGTACCTTTTCTCTGTGGGTCCACTTCTCCAGAAAAGAAACATATTGTATATAACTTGAAATATGTGAGCATAAATCCAGAACCAGAGTATGTTTTATGATTTCAGAGCTGTGTATGCTTAGTTCCTCAATCCTGACTCAAGGAAAACACTCTGTAGGATGATGTGTCTGTCCTCAGTCCCTGAATGCCTGAGGTCTTAATTTAGCCTGAGGTTTAAATTAAAATGATCAACTTTCTGGGCCAACTAAAGAGCAAATTTTTTCTCCATTTAGGATCTCTAATATTTCTATTTTGTATGAATAAGAATTAACTTTTCACATAAAAATTACAAAATATTGCATGCAAATTTTTAGTAGAGATTTTGTGGTAGTAATTTTGAGGATGTATCTAGTCCAATCTAAAGTTGGAAAAAATAAACCTGAGTATTTTTTTTAGTCTACATCTAATTAGACATAAATTACATTCCAGTACATGTTTGAACATGTTGGAGCATATAGTTGACAATATGTTGTCACAGAGCAGAGAGACTCAAAAATTGAATGGTTTATTCTCCTGTATCTAAGAAAACTATTATCTTCTTTTAGTCATAAAAGGAGAATAAGTTATTCAATTAACTTTTAGGCCATGCTTTAGATTTCAAAATACATTTACAACTAAACAAAAATCTCAAAGCAAAAATTGAGTACGTATTTTAAAATTACAGCATCCCTCAGATTGCTGTTCTGTCTTCCTATGCTCCTCTCTTTAACTAACTGAAAAGAACACAGAAAATTAGAGCTTTGGTATTAGGAATCTACTATTGACTGAAAAATCAATAGAAACTAAAATAACAATAACAACTCACTGAACTATGAAGAATTGTGATTTAAGAGCTAGGCATACTAGCACATACCTGTAATGCCAACTACTTAGGAGGATTCCTTGAGCCCAGGAGATAAGAGACGACCTGGGCAACATAGCAGGGATCCCATCTCAAAAAATTTTAAAAAGTGATTTTAGTGTGCAGAGTATCCTTGCATTTAATTTTTTTTTTTGGTACCAGAAATTGAACTCAGGGCCTTACATAGACTAGGCAGGTATTTTCCTACTGAGCACTGATGAGATTGTATCCTCAGCCCATTTTTAAAAATTCTGTTTTGAGACAGGGTTTCATAAGTTGCCCAAGCTGGCCTCGAACTTCTGAACCTTTTGTCTCACCCTCCCAAGTAGCTGTCCTTGCAGTCTTGATATCTGTTTTGTCTTGAATATACTGATTTTATCTTTTTTTTTTTTTTAATTCTTTTGTTTTAATTCTGGTAAAAGCACAGTGTCTTGCTCTTTTTGGAGCTAACTTATGTGAGTGCTCTAAAACATACATAAACACTTGCACAAACCCACATTGGTTTCATTTTTGTTTTCTTACCAGCTTTTTGAAATTTAAAAATGTCAATTTCCTTTGATCATTCTGACATTCATAAGTATGGAAAAACACTATGTATAGAAAAAATACAGTCAAACTTTCTTTTTTTTCCTGTACTGGGGATTGAACTCAGGGCCTAAGCAAGCACTCTACCAGTGAATTGCATAACTTTATCTCCAGTCCTTTTGTTTGTTTGTTTCTGAGTTATCCAAGCTGGCCTCAAACTTGTCTTCTTGCTTCAGCCTCTCAAGTAGATGGAATTGCAGGTGTGTGCCCCCATACCCAGCTATATACAGAAATTCTTTATCTAGAGTGTTCTAAGACAGTGTCTTTGCTGCAGCGAGAACACACAGATACCTTACGCCATCTGAATGTGATGCTGATGTTCACGGAGTGTGTGCTGGACCTAACAGCTGTGAGGGGGGGGAACCCTGAGCTGTGCACATCTGCTGTGTCCTTGTACCAGATTCAAGAGAGTGTGGTTGTGGACCAGATCAGCCAGTTGAGCAAAGACTGGGGGTACGTGCCACCGCCTGTCATTTCATTGCTATATTCATGCTTTCTGTAACTTTGTGCCTGAGCTGCTGGCATTGTCAGCTACTGAAGGTCAAATATTATTAAAATCTTCAAAGGAATCTCTAAGTTACTTTATTGTGTAAGATGTCACTGTATGAGCTAAGAGAATTTTATAATTTAAGCCTTGCCTTTATTGGGAGATGGTGTGGATTTTTATCTGAGCATTTCTATTATAGTCAAAGTTCACACATCTGTCTTCATGTCAAATCTTCTCCCTTCAGGGGTTATATTTGCGTTAAAAAACCTAGGAGGAGGATATGCTTATAGAAAGGATATTTGAATGGTGGCCTGATATTGGAGCCCCAAGTCTGGTGGGTTGGTTCTCAAGGTAACTCTCTATTCCTGTCTTCCTGGTACAGGCGGGTAGAACAGCTGGTGTTATACATGAAAGCAGCACAGCTGCTTGCAGCTTCCCTGCATCTTGCCAAAGCTCAGATCAAGTCTGGGAAGCTGAGCCCATCCTCGGCCGTGAAACAAGGTATGGCAGCTGTGGCTTTAGGAGTTCTGGAGTTCGTCCCTTCCTGTCCAATGGAGAGAGAGGCACTGTGCTATTCAGTATCCTAATAGGGAAAACTATGCTGATGTTTTGTTTTTCACCATGTGTTTGATACAGAAAGGTTGTAAGGACTTTATTTTGTCATTTCATACTGAAATAGAGATCATAGAACCGGATTTCCAATCCTTCCTTTCAGTGATCATATAATTTTACTTTCCTTAAATCAGCACAAAAGGTGTGTGTCACTGTGTCATCATTTCTAAAGGAAAATTAAAATTAGTTCTCATCTCAACTTTTTTTCCAGTTGTCAAAAATCTGAATGAGCGATATAAATTCTGCATCACCATGTGCAAAAAAATCACAGAAAAGCTGACTCGCTTCTTCTCTGACAAACAGAGATTTATTGATGAAATCAACAGTGTAACTGCAGAGAAACTCATCTATAATTGTGCTGTGGAAATGGTAACCTTTTTTAAGGTTTAATATTGTATAGCACGGCAGTACTTTAAGAGTATCTTTTGAATCCAGAGTATTATAATTATTATTGTGATAACATCCTACAAAAGGAGGAATTGAAGTTCTCTAACATTTTTTTTTTTTAGTGGAGGGAGGGTATTGGGGATTGAGGGTATCAGGCACTCAACTACTAAACTACATCCTCAGCCCTATTTTGTATTTTATTTAGAGACAGGGTCTTACTGAGTTGCTTAGTGCCTCTCCATTGCTGAGGCTGGCTTTGAACTTGTGATCTTCCTGCTTCAGCCTCTCAAGGTGCTGAGATTACAAGCATTGCCACCATGCCCAGCCTTACCAACATTGAAGTAACATTTAATATAATATATTTAATGAACTTCCTTAAGTCTGGCTACCACTTTTGATAAAATTCTTTTTTCTCTTTTTATTTTTGTGGTATGGTGATTAAACCCAGGGCCTTGTGCATGCTAGGCAAGTGCTCTATCACTGCATCACCAGCCCAGAATTTTTTTATATCTCCTGCTAAACTTTGCTAAGATTAGGCATGGTGTCATCTTTTAGTAGTTTGCATTTAAAAGCATTAACTGGACCTGTTTCTACATTTTCTATTATTTAAGAAATTTTAGCTTAGTAAAACTGTTAGAAAATATACTGCTTTGTTAACCAGTATAAAAATTCATGGGCACAGATTCCACTTAACTGACCTTATTAAAGTACAAGCATCAAGTAAAATCTACTTTTCTAATTGTCTGGTTATAATATCAAAAATAATTTGTTTTCTTTCTCTACTGGGGAAAAATTGCTCTGAAGCATAGATAAAAATAGAAGCTATTAAATAAGTGATTAAGTGGGGAAAGTTTATTTTTGACTAATCTTTTTTTTTTTTAACCATAGTAATGTAATTGATTTTACCTATTTGTGTACTTTGAATTGTACTATTACTATACTCTTAGTCTTATTTCAAAAGCGATTAAAATGAATAGTCACATGAAAATAACAAGAATATAAAATGACAGGAATAATATACATTTTATTGTTCTAAACTGTTGATAGGAATAATATGCATTGTATTACTCTACACTGAATTAAGAGTTCATAAGGCCAATGAAGAGAGTGTTTCTGATGAGGATGCGTTCTGTTATTCAGTATTCTTAACAGGGAAAAAGATCCCAGCTAATGAGGAGATCTCAAGTTCGGGGCCAGCCTGGGCAACTTAGTGAGATTCTATCTCCAAATTAAAAATAAAAAGGTCCAGAGATGTAACTCAGTGGTAAAGTGCCCCAGGGTTCAATCCCCAGCAACCCCCCTCCCCCTAAAAAAAGACTTTTTAAGAATTTTGTGCCCAGAAAAATGTCCTCTCATAAGGAATTATAATGCTTCTTTCCTTTCTGATAATAACAGCCCTGTAACTTCAGTAGGTTCTTCTTTTTGCCCTAGTTGCTTAGGAAGCTTAGAGGTATCAACAGTTAAATTTTAGTTATATTTTTCTCTTTCGTTTTCATTGCTTTGATTTTCTTTATCTATTTTATTTGGTTGACTATAAATGTCTTTAAATTATTTTTTGAAAGAGCATATTAACAATTAGAATACTAGATTACTGAGAGTTCTGGCATTTAATGATCAAAGAAAACATAAGGACGCTGTTGGGAAAACCCGTATGAATAACACTACCATTCTCTCTTTCTGCAAAGACCTCTTCCCACCTTTCCCATTACTCAGCTCATTCTTGCTCCTCTTTATGATTCAGCCTAAACATTATCTTCTGGAGGCTTCCCCTAATATCCTCTTGCAGGGTTAGGTGGACTTCCTGTGTATTCTATACCATCCTGATGCTTTCTCCTGAAATAAGACTTGTCCCTTAAAATTAGAAATGCATATTTTGGCCCGGCATGGTGGCGCACGCTTGTAATCCCAGCAACTCAGGCTGAGGCAGGAGGATCTTGAGTTCAAAGCCAGCGTCAGCAATGGAGAGGCCCTAAGCAACTCAGGAGACCCTATCTCTAAATAAAATACAAAAAAGGGCTGGGGATGTAGCTTGATGGTCAAGTGCCCCTGGGTTCAATGCCTGGTACCAAAGAAAGGAAGAAATGCATGTTTTGCAGACTTATGTCTTCCTTTAGACTGTGAGCACTCCTTTATTTATATGCTGAGTGCCTGGCATTAGTAGGTGCTCAGTAATTATCTATGAATGAATAACTACACATACCTGAAAATTCTTTTGACTAGAAAAAGAAGCCAACAAATGACTTTTAACATCATTTCATCATATTACTGTAACAATCTTTTAATGAAGTTTACTTTAAGTAGCTCATCCTGATGAATCTAAGTTCTGTATAGTTTAGTAGGCTATAGCATTTCATCAAAATGTGTTAATTTTAGGTAGATGCTATTTAAAAGCTGCATTGCTAAGATGAATTTGTATTTTCTTGGAAAATTTGAGAATTTTTTGTTGACTGGTTCCAGGTTCAGTCTGCAGCCCTGGATGAGATGTTTCAGCAGACTGAAGATATTGTTTATCGTTACCATAAGGCAGCCCTTCTCTTGGAAGGCCTAACTAAGATTCTACAAGACCCTGCAGATATTGAAAATGTACATAAATGTAAGCTGACCTACACAGTAGTCTTCCAGTATCTACAGTTTTGCTTCCCACATTTTCAGTACCCAAGGTCAACCAAGGTGTAAAAATATTAAATGGAAAACTCAGAAACAAACAATCCATAGTGTGATAAATTGCTCCTTCCCTTTGTCCAGCCTATCCATGCTATTAGATATGCCACCCACCTTTTAGTCACTTAGCAGCTCTCTTGGTTATCAGATCTCTTGTCTTAGTATTGCAGTGCTATTAGATAGTTTGATACTCTTGATGCTTTCAGGCATTCATTGGGGGTCTTGGAATATATCCGTTGGGGATAAGGAAAGACCATTATATTTATTGATGGCAATTTAGTTGTCTCTTGCAGTATATAATAAAAACAGCTTAGGGGGGCTGGGGTTGTGGCTCAGTGGTAGAGTGCTTGCCTAGCACACATGAGGCACTGGGTTCAAACCTCAGCACCACATAAAAATGAAATAAAGATATTGTGTTTACCTACAACTAAAAAATATTAAAACAAAAGAGCTTAGGGTTTATAAACATACTGCCTGGGTTGAATCTTGGATTTCCAAACTTGAGTAAACCATTTAACCTTTCTATTGTGTTATTTTCTTATACTATATGATGCGGATAGCATTGCCTACCTTGCAGAGTTTTGAGGATTGGAGATTATGCGTGTAAATTACAGATGGTTTTTAGATTTCTACTCTGCATTCCTTTTTAGCAAGTGTGTGCTCATGTATGTAGGAGAATGTTGTTTTTATTGTTGAACATAACTCTCTTAAGCATCCTGGGCTTAGTGACTGAAGAATCCTATAAAGAGCCTATGTACTGCAGATTGATACTGTATAGAATATGTAATGGAGAATGATACTGTACTGGATATGTACTAGAGATGGATAGGATTCCAGGGGATATTACTACTTATCAGATATAAGACCAGCAATCTGATTTTCGAGGAGAAGGTGATGTTAAAATCCAAATGTTCTCTATGCGATGTGCTTCTCTGAATTTTACCGCTAAGTTAAAAATCATATATCTAAACTATTACCAGATAGAAGAAAATATATTCTATTACCTTCAGGGAAAAGATTGAAAAGAGACAATGATTCCAATAGAGTTAGTGATTTTTTTCCCCTTAGTTGTTCTTTCCTTGGTTTTGAAAATATAAGTACTTTTAATTCTGATTTTTAAAAAAATTATTTCTAGATAAATCTAGTATTGAAAGAAGATTGTCAGCACTCTGCTGTAGCACTGCGACTGTGTGAGAAGCAGGCATGTCCATGGACCGGCGTGGGAGCATGAGGTGATACATTTGAGATTACAGCTTGGTTCTGTCACCCATCCCCAGGAAACTAGTTTAACTGGTGACTACCAAAGAACAAGCAGCAATTTCAAAAAGGAAAAACAATCCAAAAACTACATGTCTGTAGAAAATCTGCCTTACTGGAGAAGATACTCCCTTTTCCCTTTTTCTTTGTAGAAGCAGAAGCAGGAGTATTCCAGTTTGCTCCCTGTTTGAACTTGGTAAATAAACATACCTTAGAACTAGAATTATCATTTATTATTATGGATAATTAAACATGAAATAAGGCAAGTGGCACTTCACTCAGTTCATAGAGCAATGTATGAAATGCCATGTGTTTGCTGAGGTGTACACAAGCAAGAATATACATCTCGTCAGACAGTTTGATGTTTGGGGTGAGTTTGTCTGAACCTGAGCATGCATCTTTCAACAGCTCAGGAAGAAATAGTTTAAGAAGAATCAAAAGATGGCTCTTGGAAGAAATTTTGAAATCTTCAATTTGATCTAGTATGGACATACGTTAATTCTTCCAAAATCTTTCATATTGCACTAATTTATTAAAACAACTGTGTATTGGATTTTGCAATTTAAAACTAACTGAGGCACAATGGACTTGTTTAAAGTATTTTACTTGATTATATATATATACCCTTTCTAGAATTCACATGTAATCTCTATTGAACTTTTAAATGATCAAAACTTGTGTTCATGTGAATCTTTGCATTTTTTATTTGTTTATTTACACCTACAGATCTTCTTAGTAATATTTTGAGTTGCTGATGTTTACTTTGTTTGCATTTTTCCTTGTGCATGCAAAATGTGCATTGATGCCTGTGACTTTAGGTTTATTAAAGAATAGGTTTATTTGGACAGTATTAGAAAAACTATCATGAATCAAGAGATACTCTTGAGAATTTTCATAGGGCCAAAACAAAGTTGGTGATCAAAGGCTTGTTAGTGATGTGGAGTTTCTACATGAAGTTAGTGAAAAATTAGGTTTGTTTTCTCTTAGGAAAATGGCAGCTCTCTCCAGCCTAACGTGTATTTTTAATGTTAATCCTGACAGTTCACCAAATAGCTTGTAATGGAAAAGCAGGCAGTTAACATCCTTTTAGGAATGTTTCATATGTTGTATATTATTTGGTTTCTTTTACTTACCTGCTTGAATACTTGAAATAAACCATTCACCAGTTTTAATCCTATTATTTTAAGCCTTTTACATAAAATATTTTGAACTGACAGTGTGCAGAAGCTCTTCGGCATTACTCTAATTTTAATGTACTGATAAAAACAAACAAACATGGATTTCCTTTACTTTGACAAAGTAATGTAATTTCTACTTTATTTATCTGTATGAAATTCCAGCAGTTAATTTGAACATTTATTTATATGATGTTTGTATTTTTAGGTCTTTAATACAGTGTCTTTCTACCTCTCATTTGTAACTGCATGCGATATTCTTGAAACTAGTTAAAACTCACTGAATTGTTGTGTAATAGCCTTTTTATTATTACCTATACAAATGTATATTAAGGTAAAATAAAACTGACAGTGTTTCTAGGTTACAGTTGGGTCCATATTAAATGGCTTGTCAAGGCAGATACTTCCTTAGTCTGGGGACTTGGTCATTAAGGTCCTTTGCCACATCCCAGGATTTCCCAGGATTTAAGATTCTTGGTGACTGTCATTCAGGCTTCCGTAAACTGATGATCACTTCCCCTTCTTGCTTAGTGATACTCTATTTTTGTATAATTTTTAGAGTTTACACTTTCCTCCATGTTCTCCCCTGTATTATCTCAGTTGATCCTCTGTGTGGGTGGGTAGGGTTATTCTGCCCCCTCTCTAACTTTTTTTAAACACATGATGAAACAGGTTCAAAGAGGGTAAGTGATTAGTCTGAAGTCAGGAACTAGGAAAGTGGTCAAGCCATGCTTTGTAACTTCCAAGTTCTTTGTTCTTCCTCTTTTGTAGTCAAGGTCTTGTTATTGTTAGTGTGTATGAAACAGTGAAGTCTCAACAGCAGAGAACAAACTGTAAATTTATGAGTAATGGTTCTGATTATATTTCCATTATCAAGGCTGATTGTTTTAAGAGATTTTTGCCTTGATTATAGCAATAATAATAAACAAGTGCTTTATGTTTCCATGAGTATTTTTTAATTTCTTTTTTTGTTGGGGGAGGGTACTGGGAATTGCACTGGCAGGGGTACTCACATTGAGCTCTATCTCCTGCCCTTTTTAAATTTTGAGACAGGGTCTTGCTGAGTTGCTCAGGCTGCCCTCAAACTTATGATCCTTCTGCCTTAGCCTCCTGAGTAGCTGGGATTACAGGTGTGTACCTAGTGTATTTTTAAATTTCATATCACCTATTTCTTTTTTTTAATTTATTTTTTTAAAAAATAAATGACAGAGTGCATTACAATTCTTATTACATGTACACAGTACAATTTTTCATATCTCTGTATATAAAGTATGTTCACACCAATTCATGTCTTCATACATGACCTTTGGATAATGATGTCCATCACATTCTACCATTATTGCTAACCCCCTGCCCCCTTCCTCCCTCCCCCTCTGCCCTATCTAAAGTTTGTCTATTCCTCCCATGCTCCCCCTCCCTACCCCACCTATTTCATGAAGTAGAAAAAATGGCAACATTCAAACTGGTCACAGTGATGCACAATTCTAATCCTGGAGACTTGGGAAGTTGAAGCAGGAGAATCACAAGTTTGAGACCAGCCTCAGCAATTTAGTAAGACCTTGCCTTAAAAAAGAAAAGAAAGAAATGACCAGGGGTATAGCTCACTGGTAGAGCACCTCTGGGTTAATACTTGGAAAATTGTGGACCATTACAAATGTAAATAGAGGAATTAATCATGAATTTGCTAGTTAGCTATTCCTACTCTTAAGATTTATTTTAACTGTCTCCTATACTGACTGGTCTTGGAGGTATGTTCTTGATATAGTTATTTCCCACATCCCTGTGTTCCCTTCCTTCCACTGAGAGGAATAACCAGACCAGGAGGGGGCTATTGTTAAGGCATAGTGCCAGCAAGGGTCATAAGGAGAAAGTTGAATACTATACAGTGGACATGTGGACATGGGAGTTGTGCTTCCAAACCAATATATCTGACATGTCTGGGTTCCTGTTTCGGTGCAGCACTCTTGAGACTGTTTCATTTCAGGAAGGATGGCATTTCTCCCTCCGGCTCACCTTTGTGCTGGCATTTGCAGTAGCTTCTCTTGTGGTCTGAGAATATTATGTTTAAAAATGGCAACATTCAGGACTGGGGTTGTAGCTCAGTGGTAGAGGGCTCGCTGAGCATGTGGGATGCATTGGGTTGGATCCTCAGCACCACATAAAAAAATAAAGATATTGTGTCTAACTACAACCAAAAAAAATGTTTTAAAAATGGCAACATTCAAACTGGTTACAGTGATGCACAACTTTAATCCTGGAGTCATGGGAATTTGAAGCAGGAGAATCACAAATTTGAGGCCATCCTCAGCAACTTAATAAGACCTTGTCTCAGAAAAAAAAAAAATGACTGGGGGTGTAGCTCACTGGTAGAGCACCTCTGGGTTAAACCCCAGTGACAGCACTCCTGCTGCTGTATACATGGTGGCAACACCCAGTTTTGAGTTTTGTCCATTTTAGTTGAGAGAAATAATATTCAATGAAGGCTGATGACTTATTTCCTATGATCCAGTGCTTCCTGGTTCCCACAAAAGGAGCTTTTCTGTCCTCACTAGAGTCAAACCTAGCAGCTCAGGAGGAGCTAATGTTAGGGTCAGGCTGCCTCACTGTCCAAGGATAAAGAGAAAGTTGAATTGGACGTTCTGGGCATGAAGGCATGGGCTCACATTATTTAAAAATCCTTGAGGTGCTGTGTAGTGTGATTGGAGCACAGGCTGTGGTGGAAAGCTTCACACTTCTAGTCACACTTGTAGTGTCTGTAAGCAATTTTAAGTGTTGTTTTTTTTTTTTTTCTGGAATAAAGAAAGGTCAATTGGTGTTTCCCTAGAAAAGATTACTTCACAGGGAGCAGCTACTGCTCAGAGAACTTGATCTTGTCACACCTGATACCTGCATCTTTGAAGCATCTGCATCCACTTCTAGATGGCTTTAGACCATTTACTTCTGGACCCTTGAAGCTGTGTAGTCCTATGACTACATAAGGACCTTCCCAGGTCACTTTCTTGTTTATCAAAGCCCTTGAGATACTGTCCTTGAGGGGAGACCCAGTCAAGATGATATTTTCCTTATCTGAATTGGGAAACTATCAGAAATGATCCCTCTATAAAAGCATTGTATACAGGAAAACTTTGCTAAAAAAAAAAAGAAGAAAAGAATATCACAGCATTTGTGCTAGAGGTGAAGGCAAACTTATAAGGTGGATTCACCAATCAGAACAAACAGCAGAGGCTGAGCTCTTGCTGCCATTATGATCTTGTGCAGTCTACAGCAGAGGCCCTGTAGGAGCCGTGACTGGAGTAAGGATCAGCCCAGGGAGCCCTGGCCCTGTTGTCCTGAGTGTGCTCTGCAAGGGCATTACCTGAAGGATCTTGTTTTTTGTAGAAGCCCTCTTAGCCCCATTTTCATATGCTATAAAGATCTTCATTATTTGATATATCCTTTCTTGACAGCTCTCCTAGTGCCTCCCAAAGTGGATCTGGAGTAATGGAGACTGTTAGCTTTCTGTTGCTCTAAAATACCTGACAAGAACAACTTGGAGGGAAAAGTTTATTTTCGGCTTATGGTTTCAAAGGTTTAGGCCATGGTCAGCTGGCTCCATTGCTCTGGTCTGAAGGTGAGTCAGAGCATCATGGCAGAAGGGCATGGTGGAGGAAAGCTGCTTATCTCATGGCAGCTGGGAAGCAGAGTGTGTGAGGAGCCAGGAACAAAACGTATACTCCAAAGGCATACCCCCAGTAACCTAACTTCCTCTAGCCAGGCCCTGCCTGCCTACAGTTACCACCATTTGTCCAAATTATCAATTCATCAAATAGATTAATCCACTGATTAGGTTCAAGCTCTCATTATCTGATCATTTTACTTCTTGCATTAACACAGGAGCTTTTGGGGACATTTTGTATCCAAACTACAACAGGGCTTTTAAGCCCTGGGCCAGGTGGGCCACGGGCTTGGAAGGGCAGACCTGTCCAGGGTGATGCTGCTGCACGCAGCATGCCTGCCTCTCTGAGACAGTTCTGCTCTTGCACCGTTAACTTATACCTTTAGGAGATGCCAGCTTGAACATTTGCCTATTGAAAACTACATTCTACAACTTTAGGATTTCTTATTTCTTTCTCTCTCTCTCTCTCTCTCTTTTTTTTTCCTTTGGTACTAGGGATTGAATGTAGGGTCTCACTAGGCAAGTGCCGTATCGCTGAGCTACACCTGTGTGCCACTTTATGGCCCACACAGCTGACTGGGGGAAGGCCAATTCCAGACCTTTTCCTTCCACCTCTCCTTGCACATACAAAATCCTCCCAGCTAAGCAGGCTGAGAAGAGAAAGTGACAGAAAGCAGGAGGTGGCTGTGACAGAGTGGACCTGGTGGCTCGATTATGATGTCAGCCTCCTCCTCCTGTGAGCCAAGGGAGGCAGGGACTGAAGGACTGAACCCTATGCTCCTTTATTTTGAGACAGGGTCATGCTTAGTTGCCCAGACTGGCCTCAAACTTAAAATTTTCCCGCTTCAACCTCCTGAGTAGCTGGGATTACAGGTGTACAGCACCACATCTGCCTCCTTTGGGGTTTCTGTGACTCAATTTGACAACTTAGCTTAAGGGGTCCATTTGGTCTTTAGCTCTGCCCTGTTCAGCTGTGTGTCCTTGGGCAATTTTTTTAAACCCCTCACATCTGTCAAGTTGAGGAATTTAAATCTTGAAGAGTTCCAATCTTGAAGAGCTGGTTGGTAAATTGAATAAGTTGATGAACATAGTTATTTGAACAACACCTGGCACAAGTAAGAACCTAGTAATGGCTGCTACTGAAGTAATTGTCATCCTTTTGCTCATGTTTTCAATTTGTTTCAGGAACAGGTGAAAAATAATTTGCTTTGCATTTGTTTGTGGTATGTCCTGGACTTTGTGCTCTACCCGGAGCCGCTCAAACGATTAGTTCTTGCAGGAAAGTCACCTTTAAGCTGTTTACCCATCCACCACCCCAGTTTCAGGCGTTCTCTGAGTTACTTTCTTTAGGTCAATTTGGTTTTGGTTTGTGGTACTAGAGATTGAGCCAGGGGTGCTCTACCACTGAGCTACATCCCCAGCTCTTTTCTATTTAAGAAATTTTTTTTAGTTGTAGATGGACAAAGTACCTTTATTTTATTTCTTTATTTTTATGTGGTACTGAGGATTGAACCTGTTGCCTCATGCATGCTAGGCAAGCACTCTACCACTGAGCCACAATCCCAGCCCAGCTCTTTTCTATTTTAAAATAGGATCTCATGAAGTTGCCAAGGCTGGCCTTGAAGTTGAGATCCTCCTGACTCAACCTACCAAGTAGCTGGATTGCAGGTGTGCACAAATGCACCCGGCTTTGGGGCTGTTTTAGTGACATGCTTGTATCAGTCTAACATTCATTACTTCATTGGATCCTTACACCAGCCCTTGTTCATTTTACAGATAGAAAAAGCAGACATGAAGAATCATTTCCCCAAGAGAAAAGCCACACAGATGGACAGTGGTGGGAGCAGCCACTGTTGGGGTTTGGACCCTCAGGGGCTGGGCTGAGAGTGCTGAGCACAGTCTAGAGCCTAATGCTGACTCACCCTTAGAAAGCCCCATGCTCACTCTCCTGTCTTCTAACACTTCTAACTTCTGATGATATATAGGAAGAGGGGAAAGAAAAGCTTTATGCCATTTGGTGCCCAGATATCTCCTGTTGGTGCCATCTAATGCTTAATGGAAGGCAGCCAGAGCTCAAGAAGAGGTCAGGATCAGCAGCTCTGTTCAGCCCACTCGGATCTGGATCTGGAGTGCAGGAGCTGTAGGTTTCAGGAATTATCCTGCATCTAACAGTGAAATGGCTTCTGGGACATGTTAATAAACTTAGGCATTTGGTTGACCCACTTTGAGGCTTTCTTGTATGCTTGCTTGCTTGTATTTACATGTGGTGGTGGGGTTGAGCAGCAGGGAGTGGTTTCAGTGGGAAGGGGAAGAACCTCCACAGCCCCACCACTGAGAATGGAACCCAGGGGCTCTCTACCATTGAGCTGCAATCTTAGCCTTTTTTTTTTTTTTTTTTTTTTGAGGTAGGGTTTTGCTAAGTTGCTAAAGATCTTGCTGAGTTGCCCAAGCTGGTCTCCACCTTGTGATCCTCCTGCCTCAGCCTCCCAGGTTGCTGGGATTACAGGTGTGTGCTACCATGCCAAATACCTTCCAGGTCATAGGCCACATCACATAAAAAAAATTGAGGACATGTCAGGTCTGAGTAGCAGAGCAAGAAGAGATTTACTATAAAGGGAAAGTACATACTTGAGACTGGGAGTGTGGGTGAGCTTGGAGAGAGAGAGTCCTACTATCTTAGTCTGGGGTTCCCTATTTTTTAGTGGCACATTATAATTATGCATAATAGTAGGCTTTATTGTTATGTATTCATTTGATCTGATTCTAACATTTATGGAGTAGGTGGAGGCTGAACTAGAGGTGGAGTCAGGGTGATACAATTTTGTGTCCATTTTCCTTGGGGTCTCTCCTTGCCCTTGCATATTTTAATCATGGTACTTCCTACATTGCATTTGTCAATAGCATCTTAAATCTCTACCCAGGGTTGTGCCCTTCATGATTATAATGAAGGTTGGGTCATTTCTTGGTCACCAAAGTCTCTAATGCACATTCCCAGTAGAGGAATGGCTCCTGTAGGTGCCTTTTGGTTGTCCTGTGGTCTTGTTTTTCTATCAGTCACCAAGTTGTGGGCAAGGACACAGGTGAAAGGACTGGGGCAGGATTGCTCTTGAGTTGTTAATTTTGCATTCCAAGAATTTGTGGGTGATTCTCTTTTGAGATTCAGTGTCCCTAAATTTCTATCTTAGACTGACGTTTTTGTTTTTTTTGGCGCCAGGGATTGAACTCAGGGGCACTTAACCACTGAGCCATATCCCCAGCCCTATTTTGTATTTAGAGACAGGGTCTCACTGAATTGCTTAGCACCACACTTTTGCTAAGCCTGTCTTTGAACTAGCGATCTTCCTTCCCCAGCCTCCCGAGCTGCTGGGATTACAGGCATGAGCCACTGCACCCAGGCATACCAAGGTTTTTGATATAGAATATTGACCAGGAAGTGATGGGAGATACTGACATATGTGATATTGTGAAATATGTATCTGACCTTTATTCCTCTTTGCTGGTATGTAACTCCTAAAATCCTTAGACTCTCCAAAGTGATATGACTTGGGAGCATGGTGGGGCATACCTGTCATCCTAGTGACTCAGGAGGCTGAGGCAGGAGGATCTCAAGTTTGAGGTTAGCTTTGTCAATGTATCAAGATTCCATCTCAAAATACAAAGGACTGGGGGTGGGGTGTGACTCAGTGATAAAGCACCCTAGGGTTCAAACCCTAGTACCACAAAAACAAAACAAAAAAATGTCTTTTTGTATATTAATGAGTTGACTGGTGGTGGGCAGTTCCTAAAAAGCTTCAGAGTGGGGAATAGTCCCCCCAAAAAGCAAAGCAGGATTAGAGGGTTAGGACTTTCAGTACCACTCAGGAGCTGGGAGGCTGAAGGAGTGGGAGGTTGAAGGTTAAGTTGATTACCCGTGGCCAAGGATGTAATCATTCATGCCTCCATAATAAAGTCTTCATAAAAATGCAAAAGGACAGAGTATGGAGAAGCTTCCAGGTAGTTGAACATGTGGAGGTTACTGGAGAGCAGTGTTCCTCGCGAGGGCATGCAGGCCCAATGGAAGAGTTGGTGGTTTCTACAATAGCAGCCTGCAAGTCCCTGAAAAGTGACTTCAGCAATGACTATCAATATGACTCCCACACCGGGGGACTTTTTAGGTTTTTGTCACTGTGACCAAAATACCTGGTAAGAACAACTTAGAGGAGGAAAAGTTTGTCTTGACTCACAGTTTGAGACTTCCTGGTCAGCAGAGAGAGGGGAGAGGGAAAGGGCCACAGGGAAGATGCATCCCTCCAGGGACATCCCCAGGGGCACACCTCCTGCAGTCATGCCCCGTCTGCCTAGTTATCTCCTCGTCAGTCCTATTGGAACTGGGATGGACTGAGTAGGCTACAGCTCTCAATCTACTTGTTCTACCTTCCTGTGTTAACACAAGAGCTTTTGAGGGACACCATCACTCAGCTGTGCCACCTCCAAATTTAGTGATTTTTAAAGTGAACTAAAAGTTGGTAACTAAAAGCAAGTGAAGCTGGAGAGTTTATTTGGGGTTCTCTTGGTTCCAAGCCTGCACAGCCTCTCTTTTCTTAGTGATTTTTCAATCCCAGAGAAAGGGGCAAGTCTGGGATCTATCCCAGACTGAACACTTGAAAATGCACAAAGAGTGATCCCTAAATCTTCAAGAGACATAATCTCTAAGTAGATTTTAATGTGAACAAGAAATCAAATCATTTATATCAAATATAATTGATAATTGGCTGATAAAAAAATAGTTGCAATAAACTAAAAACGAGTGTGGATAAATGAAATTGGTATACCATGTGATGTATTTTTATTTTTAAACTTTTTGATTGTTGAGATTGAACCCAGGGACACTTAACCACTGAGCCACGTCCCCAGCCCTTTTCATTTTTTAAAATTTTGAGACAGGGTCTTGCTAAGTTGCTTAGAGCCTCACTAGGTTGTTGATGCTGGCTTTGAACTTGGAATCCTCCTGTCTCAGCCTCCCAAGTGGCTGGGATTACAGGTGTGGGCCACTCTGCCTGGCTTAAATTTCTATTTTCAAAACACTGAAGGGCATGGAGAAATGCTCATAATGAATTATCAAGGTAACTGGACTATCAGATTATCCAAGTTTTGTAAAACTGTCTAAATTTAGTTGAACATCTAGAGATGTATGGGGTGATAATTTTTAAATTATCTAAAATTCTGTATGCACAAGAATTCCATCCATATGTTTTGGTGTGTTGTCCTTTTGTCTTTAAAGTGGCTGTAAGTACTTTGTTCCCCTTGCCATACTGTTCCTGTGAGACAGAAACCTCATCTCTATTTATGCCCTGGAACCCAGGTCCTGACTCTGGTGACCTAAGAATATTTCTTGAAGTACTGCACTTGAAAAAAAAGGCTCCTCTTTGTCATAATTTGAAGTGACAAAACAGTGATATCAAGATGACACCACCAAAGCATTGATCTTACAGAATTTGGGTTTGATGTGACAGCAAGCCTCTTAAGAAGTCTCCCTTTTTGCAGACAAATCACCTAGCTCCGCAGCTCTTGTGTCATTTTCTATGTGACCACCAAGGGGCAGTGCCTGACTGTTGCTTCCATGACACTGCCTATTGCAGAAGGTTTGCAAGTTTTGCCCTCTACAGAACACGTTTAATAATGGTAGTTAATTTGTTTAATAAACATTAATTTGCTTTTATTCTTCATTACAATTTGGACGCTGATGAAAATTCTCCACAAGAAACAAACACATGAGGGCTGGGGATATGGCTCAAGCGGTAGTGCGCACTCCTGGCATGCGTGCGGCCCGGGTTGGATCCTCAGCACCATATACAAACAAAGATGTTGTGTCCGCCGATAACTAAAAAATAAATATTAAAAATTCTCTCTCTCTCTCTCTCTCTCTCTCTCTCTCTTAAAAAAAACAACACATGGTTATCTACTGGCTGGAAGATGTACCTGTGACACATGAAGGTGTGAAAAATGATGGGTACACCCCACATCTCTATTTGAATCTCCCTCTCTCCTACATCCATCATGTACCAACATCCATGTAAAACATCCTGTCACAGATAGATGTGATGTACTACAGATCTATTGATGTACAACAATCTATTGTTGTTCTTTTTGTGATGGGAATCTGGTGGGAAGCGGTTTGCTCCTCAGAGTCAGAATGTAATTGAAATGATGGGGTCATTGGCAGCACATTTGTCAAATGGCAGATCTATTGGTTGGCATCGCTAAGGTCTGGCACAGATGGTCAGCCAAAGCACTCAGTTTCCCTTTCTCTGGGGAACTTGACTAAAATCCTTTATATCCTGCAAGAGTGTCAGGCTAGAATAATGAAATTGGTGATTTGGAGGGGAGATATGGATGTGATTTTAATTACCTAGAACTCTGCCCACAAGGCTCATCACTCTGCATTTTACCTTGATTCTGAGATGGGACAAAGGACAGGTAGTCAGCATAGATACTGAATGAGGAGGTGGAAAAGGTAAGGACTAATTACCAAAGAAAAGAAAATGGGATGCAAACCCTCCAGGCATTCCTTCTCTCTAGAAGTTGCTAACCCCTCTGGGGGATCACTCCTCCCAACACAAGGAGATGTCCCCTGTGCTGCTCTTTTCCTGCCTTGGGCACATACACTGGATAGAAAGAGGAGGTGGGGAGAAGAAGAAGATCTGTAAAGGGACCATCCCCTCCCACTGGCATCTGGCTCTGGAACCTGAATTCTTTCTGGAGAAGTCTGTTCTTTCTGTGTCTCTTATAAAACTTGCTTTCTACTCTTGCCTCTGCATTTCTCGGGCATTTAATCTTCAACGTGGAGAGGAAGTGGACCAGATCCTGTTTTCCGAGACCAGGGTCAATCTCTTGTGCCCCTCACCAGACAGTGACCTGGGAGCAGAATTTACCCCTTGGCTTAAACTCTATCTCTGGGCCCCAACCTGGCTCTAGGCAGACAGCAGCTGATGAAAGGCCTGGGGGGGGGGCGAAGGTCTAACAAAACGGAGGATAGTATTTGAAAGTGGGATGCTGCTAGAACATCCTAGATGTGAGGTCACCCTATATATGGGGGGCACAGACCTTCCTTTGCAGCTGCAGAGTTCCCTGGGGCACCAGAAGCAGATTTGTCCATCCATCTACATGGGTGTTAGAGCTCTAGTTCCTAATTCAACCAGTGCTGTGAAGAAGTGCCTTGCACAAAGGATCTGAACAAACACTTTACAGAAGAAGAAATATGAGTGGTCAAAAAATATATGAAAAAATGTTCAACATCTCTAGCAATTAGAGAAATGCAGATTAAAACTACACCGAGATTCCATCTCCCTCCAGTCAGAATGGCAATTATCAAGAATACAAATAACAATGTTAGTAAAGATGGAAGAAGAAAGTTATTCTCATACATTGTTGGTGGGACTGCAAATTGATGCAACCACTGTAGAAAGCAGTATGGAGATGTTGAGAGCCACAGCCGAAAGGGGCCCCAGCAAACTTCCAGCTGCCAGCAAACTTCCAGCTGCCAGCTGATGATTGGCTCACAGCGGCCCCAGCAAACTTCTAGCTGCCAACTGATTGGCTCCTCTGTGGTGATGCTCATTGGGCTGTTTCCCTGCCCTTTCAGACCAGGGAGCTGCTCATTGGGGGACTTTTTTTTTGGCTCTGCCTATACGCTACCCAGCCAATCAGCCTCAACAGCAGGAGGGGTGGGGTAGGCTGAGAGGCTTGTGGGAAGCCAGTGGTGGCAATTGGGCTCTGAAGGTTTTTCCTGAGGAGCTGTGTGGTTTGGTGTGTGTGTTCTAAAAATAAAGTTCGTTTCTTTTGACAAGTGGCTCCTGAATTGTGCCCAGCCAGACTGCGGCATGGAGTCTCCTCAGAAAACCTGAAATGAAATCGTTGTTGGACCCAGTTATCCTCACTCCTTGGTCTATATCCAAAGAACTTAAAAACAGCATTCAACAGTGATACAGCTACATCAATATTTATATTTATATTTATCAATATTTATCTTGATGAAGCTGTATCACTGTTATATACTGTTTTTATATTATAGCAGCTCAACTCACAATAACCAAGCTATGGAAACAACCTAGGTGTCCTTCAATGGATGAATTGATAAAGGAAATGTGATATACATACAATGGAATATTACTCAACCATAAAGAAGCACGAAATTATGGCATTTGTCGGTAAATGGATGGAACTGGAGAATATCATGCTCAGTGAAATAAGCCAGTCCCCCAAAACCAAAGGCCAAATGTTCTCTCTGATTTGTAGATACTATACCCCAAATAAGGGAGGTTGGGGAGGGGTATAATAGAAGTAGATTGGACTAGGCAATGGATAATGAAGAAAATGGAAGGAGGAGGGGAATAGGAAATACAGTAAAATTAATTGGTCATAACCTTCCTAGCCTGTGTTTGCAAATACAACCAGGTAACTCCACACCATGTATGACCACAAGAGTGGGAACCTAATAGAATAATATATACTCTATGTATGTATGTTCTTCCAGGATACATTCTATTGTCATATATAAGTAAAAATTAAAAATAATAAAAATTAAGAGCTTTGCAAGGAAATCTTCAAAAATGAATGAATGCAGAGGTGGGATTACTCCCTAGCATTGGCCGTGCTAGGTAAAAGAATATAAGCTGAGAACTTGGGTGGGTGCTGCCAAAGGACTCTGACAGAGGAATACCCATGCTGGGTCTCCCACGGGATGTGCCAGGGCTTGTGCCTCCCACATTCTCACCAGCAACAGCCTTAAAACCTATTCAATCGATGGGGGAAAAGACATCTCAGCAGTGTGTGCATTTGTGTGTTGACATTCAGAGGTTGAGCATCTCTGGCGGTACCTGCTGTATGTAGTGATTCCTTCTGATTTGCACAGACTTGTCCTTTGTCCCATGGCAATGGTGTTCATTGTTTATCCTCTTTTTTGGGGATCTATTTTCTCCCAAAGCTTCATTACTTGCTCTTCTCCTTCCAGAACTGATCAGCAATGGGAAGGGTAGAAGTCCAAGGCCCAGGGTTTCAGTATCTGCCTCCTTCCTCCACGACCTATTGCGGTTGGGAAGGGATGAATGTTTGCTTTTGGTGGAGATGTTGGGGAGGAACCTGGGAAGGGATGAAAGTTGATTTTTCCCAGTGGGGACTGTTGTTACTGGGATTAATGTTCACCTTCCTTTTCCCTCTTCCTCCGGGTCAGACAGTTTTGGGGGCTGTCATTTTTCATATCCTTCAGTGGTTATGGATACCCGATTCAGGAAAATATTCTGGAACTATGTAGGAGTGATAAGTGCAGAAGTTTGAGAATGTACTTAATGGCAATAGACAGAATCTTTTAAAAAACAAATAAAGTATTTAATTTTCAAAGAAACAAATTTTAACAAAAATGTAAATACATAAAATAGAAGAAGTAAAAAATAAATGGCAGGGGAGGCAAGGGTAGCTCTGGGGCGACAACGGGTGTGCGGAGGAGCTCAGTGGGTGGTGCTGGTTGAGGGGCCACCAGGGGTTGATGGCCTGGATCTGCCATTGCAGGCCTTTGCAGCTCCAGCTCTCTCTCAGGTGGTGGAGGTGGTGAAATTTGAGATGGAGTGTCCCCAAGCACCAGAGGTGGCCCTGCAGCTGCAAGAGGAGTAAGGTCAAGAAACTGTCCATGTTCCTTCCAGGGGTAATATATTTCCCACTGCCTTTCACACAGTTCCTGGCAGTGTCCCCAGAATGCATGAAGACAATGCCAGCTCCGCTTCCCACTGTTTCTGCCCCACCCATGTTTCTGGAAGACGTGCTCTGCATGTCCAGCTCTGTCCCATCCCAATTTGCTCACAGCCACCACCCCAACCTCCTCACCTTTGGCCTCTCCCTCTATGGTCTCTGGGTTTTCTATAAAGCCCAGGACGTGGTGGCCTTCATCCTCCATATCAGGGCCTATTACATAGACATGGCTATGGATGTTATGAGCAGGATTGTGAAGCAGCTGTAAACCAATGAGTGAGGAGACAGCCCTAGAGGAATGCAGGGGGACATCAGCCTGAGAGGCCTGGCCTTTCTGACCATGAGGTTGGTCTTCTTGGCACCCCACTGTTCAAAGGAGCAGGCTGGGCTCAGAGAGGTGCAGGGCCAGTTCCAGGACTCACAGCTGTATATGACCCTGTCACCCTGTGCAGGGCGTACCTTCTCCACATTATGTCCATCTCCTCTTCAGTGGAGGAACCGGAGATGCTGGATGTGAAAGAGGAGTCATCATCTAGGCAGTCTGGCTCTAGGGTGTCCTCCAAGCTCTCTAGGGACTGTGCCTGGAACATATATAACATGCTGCTATCATCTACCTCTAGCCATCTCTCCCTTCTGGAATGGGACATGGAGGAGATGGAGAGTCAATGGCTGAAGTGTGACCCACCAGATGTTTCTGGGGATGGTGTTCAGTGCAAAATCCAAAGCCCTAAGGGGTTTGTCTCAGAGGGGGACAGGAGAGCCCCAGCACAACAATGGCTGGCAGAGTTCAAGTGGAATTGCTGAGGGAATAGTTGGCTACTTTAGCAGCTTCAGGCCAGTTTGTTATTTGACAAGAGGTGGCAGCTCTGTGCATTAGGAGCATTATCCCCTGAGTGCCACCAGCACATCACCTTCTGGAGGTGAGAACACAGGGTAATCCCAGACAGTTCTTGTGTGAGGACACCCAGGACATCATTCTCTGTGGTGCTGTCAAAGTGGCTCCAGGAGGGAATGAGGTCCAGGTCACAATGCTGGGAAAGGCTGAATGGCTGTGGAAACTGAGTCCACCTGGAAGGTGGTAAAGTGCTGGGGCCCCCAACACCTGTTCTGAGACTGTGGGGTGTGTTCCTTGAGACAGCAAGTGACATAGAAATGGACCAAGTAGCAAAATCCCCCTGATATCTTGGCTAAATGTCCCCCTACTAATCCTGTTAATGTGTAAGACTTGGAGAGAGTGTGGAAGGACAGGCAGTTCACTGCCTCCTGGACACCTGGGTCTAGGAGTTATAATCAGCTGAATGGTGGAATGCAAAATCTTCAGAGAAAGGAAGTGAGAGTGTCAGTGTTGCTGTTGTGGTGTTGTCTCTAATATGGGGACAGTGACCTTGCATGTGGCCAAGGCCACGGCAGGCAGAGAAGGTGGGGATGGGTGAGGAGTTGGTGCTCAGATTCCCTATGATTCAGGACTCTGCCCCTCCACCTTCCAGCCCACAAGGAATGTGTTCAGGGTGGTGTCTGGGCTCAGTATGGTCTTCTGTTCTTCTCTAGGCCTGGTCTGTGCAGGCCTCCCTGCTCCCACACTCACCCTGAGGCCAAGCTTGTTCCCACTGGTGCTTGGCCCTGGCACTTCCAGCACTGCTCTAGATTGGAAGCCCCTCTTGCTGTCCTCCTTGAGAACCTGTGGAGAGCAGGTAAACAGAGAGCCTGGTAGCTGGCAGGGAGCCCCTGGTCCTGCCTGGCCTCTGTTCAGGGTGTTTCTGCCCCTAGTGGTGTTCTCCCCAAATCTCTCGCAGACCCTGTGTCCCAGAGTTCTACCTTAGGAAGACAGGAGATGGCACTGGGGGCCAGAATGAGGCCTAGACACTCCCAATCCCCACCTCCAGCCCTGTCCTGGGGATGACCATGACAGGACACCTGCCTCACAATCTCCCAATAGCTGCTCCTGCCTCAGATCCCTGTTCCCCCAAACTCAGGAGGAAGGCATTTCAGGGTTACTCACGGTGGTGGATAAGTCTCTGGCTCAGTGGCCCTGGATTGTCGGGTGTAGGCCTGCGTTGTCTGTTCACACAAGGGCAGAGGTGCTGGGAGCAGGATCTCAACCAGCACCCCATTCTTATCAGTAGGTTCCCTCTGCAGGGCTTCCTGGGGCTGTAGCGGGGGCGGGGCTCTGGCAGCATGGCCTCCTGAAGCTTTGGCCTCCACAGGGGAAGCAAGAAAACATGCTTTTGCATCCAACGTATCTCACCAAATGAGCTGGGAGGAGGCTGTTGCTAGAATGTAGGTGCCTGGTTACTGGGTTCCAAGTTCTGTTTGCATCTATCACCAAGAAAGGAAGGCCATGTCTTGGGGTCTCTGGTCTGACCTCTCCTCCAGATAAACCCACATATGTCCCTCTGGGCTACAGTTGGTTGTCCTCCAGCCCTATGACATTTCCATATGTGTCCACAACCATCCCCAACACTGTCCCCATATCCCTTGACAGGCCTGGGCGCAGCCAGGGTCCCAGCTCTGAGGAGACATAGCTGGGTTTAAATCCAGCTCCTCCTTCTGTCCTCTCATGTGACCTTGGACAAGTCATCGTGTCCTCAAGTCTTCCTCATTCTCCATCACACAGTGGTGCCATCCTAGCATCTGTTTCCTAGTAATGTCACCAGGCATATGTGAGATAGCACTTAGAAAACCTGCTGCCTTGTGTGTGAAATGCACAGAAGCAGTGATCAAATATAGGAATAGGTGGGATGTCACATAGAATAGAGCTAACAACAGGCCTAGCCTCCTGCCCTGTGACTTTGTAAATGTCATTTTCCTTCCCGACCTTCTTTTCTCTCTGCATGGCGAGAGGATTGAAATGCAATTAGTGAGGATATCCTCATCTCCCTAGGCCTTCCAGTTGCTTCCCATGGTCTTTAGATTCAGACCCATGTGCTCCAGCCAGGCCTGTGTGCTGGGCCTCCTGCTGAGCAGCGCCCAGCTCCCCTCACCCTCCTGTGAACAGTCCCCTCCCCCTTTCCATTCCTCTACTGGCCACACTCACCTGGGAGTCATTGTCCTCACAAAGCCTTTTCATCACTACCAGGGCAAGAACTTGGGTTCCAGTTCCACATGGGTCCCCAAGACTCCAATAAGGTGGTCTTTCTCCCCCTCCAAGGATGAGTGGTCCCTTAGGGCACCATTCTGTTGTGGCCCATGTCTGTCTTCCTGTCTCCTCTGTCCTCTGATGGCCCTCCAGGGGGCAGAAAGCTTCAACCAAGGGCCAGAGCACAGTGTCACACTGGAGGCAGCTCAGACTGGGGAGCCTGTGGGACCTTGTGATGACCTACTCCAAGCTCCAGACTTTGTAGGGAAGGAAACTGAGGCCCCGGACCACGTTCTCCCCTTCCTGTCTTTTGGGGCTTTATTTGGTTTGTGTTTGGGGCTGTGCTGGGTTAGAGCTCAGGGCCTTCACCATGCCAGCAGCACTGGACCACTGAGCTACCCCAGAGCCACTCTGTTGCCCCGTGTGATGGTCCAGATTCAGCAGATCCCTGGGGCAGGTAAAGCGGAAGGGCAACAATTAAAAGGACTACCACTGGATCCAGTTAAGGTCAAACGCCTTAAAAGAATGGACCGCCAGACTTCCTGTTTCCAACTCACCCCCCTTTTTTCTTTGTATACCTTTTGGACTCATTGTACCCGTTGGTCTTGCCATCTATCCTAGACATACATGTTTGGAGTGGAAATGCCCCCTGGCAATGAGTTTTCCCTCTCTTAACAGTTTGGATAGTCATCCTGTGGTCAGGAGCACTTGGTTCAGTTCTTTCAGCTTGGTTGAAGATTATTTTCTCTCCGGGTCTTGATTAAAATCAAGTCATCAGGCTGGAAGTGACGAATGCAAATTCTACAATGAGAGTCTGTGCAACAGTTTATAATAATCATACCACCAAAAAAAAAAAAAAGGTACAGATAGGTCTCAAATTGACTCAGAACAAACTTGTGCATTGGGCACTCTTAAATAACCCCCCTTTTTACTTAACTTATGGGAGAGCTGACAAAAATGTACATCTTTAATTACATTGAAAGAACCTTTTTCTTTTCTTTTAAATGCCCAAGTAGGACTATGCTATGGTTATACCATTCTCCTGCCAGGTATTTAAGACCAAATTGGTATAAAAAAATGACATTGTTTCTTCCTATCTATTACTAAGCGTCAGCTGAGTGTCACTCTTGGGAACTTGTGAGAAGCCTCTTGGCTTCTCTAGAGGCATCTGCCCATGGGTCAGAATCTTGCTGACCGTATGTGGCTTCCCTTGGAAAAATCAGGGACATTTCCCTCTCCAATGATCCTCATCTTTGCAGAATGTGGATTGCTTGGCTTCCTGTTCTCCAGGGTCCCTCTGATTCTCCTGATCAGCAGGTCATGTAACCCAGAGTTGCAAAGCCCTTAGAGAAGTCCTGTTGTTCCCTGGGTCCCTGCTGATTTCAGAGGACAAGAGCCATATATTCTCTTTTTTTTCCTCAGCCCTTTAACTGCCTTAACTTTGTTTGTGTTTTAAACATCCATCAGGCCAGTTTCACCAAAGTGTGAGTACTTGGTTTTATATTTAATGTATGTAACTTTAAAGTCATTTATCCCTTCCATTTAATTGGGGTCAGTATTAATACTGGAAGTCAGCCTTATATTTTGTTTGTCCTACAGCAAAATATAAGGAGCGAGCTGACAAAATGGGAGAGCTGACAAAAATGTGCATCTGACGGCCTCCAGTGGGCAGAAAGCTTTGACCAAGGGCCAGAGCACAGTGTCACACCAGGGGCAGCTCAGATTGGGGATCCTGTGGGATCTTGTGATGACCTACTCCAAGCTCCAGACTTTGTAGGGCAGGAAACTGAGGCCTTCTCTCCTCAGGGGACTTTTCCTAATCAACTGTGCCATGCCTGGGGCTCACACACAGGGCCCCGGACCACATTTTCCCCTTCCTGCCTTTTTGGGGCTTTATTTGGTATTGTGTTTGCAGCACACGATCACCCTGGGTTCTGATGAAGAGTGTCCGGTTTTCCTCACACCCTATGTCCAGGAGCAATTTCGATCGCAGTCCAGCTGCAGCCAGACATTCATGTCTTCCTATGATGTCTGCTGCCTTTAGGTAACACCTATCACCAAGGCCAAGGAGCCATGAGAAGGACAAAGATAATATGAAATGTGCATGTAATAAAAGGTCCTTCTGTGACAGATTAGAGAATCAATGTTTTAAAATGCCACTTATTCCTGTTTTTTAACTACAGTCCCCGAGTCCTCAGTGCCTGTCTCTGTAGTTCAACCCCATCTCACTCCCCCCAAGACTTTGTTCTCCATTTGCTCCAGCCCTCCTGTCATCTTGTGCCAAGCATGCAGCCTCCAGTGCCAAAACAGATGGACGTGCAGACTTGATGTTTGAGGTCCAATAATCCTAAAGCTATCATAGTAGGATAAGTTTTTTTTTTTTTTAATAAAAAAGGTTTTACTCCCCAGGAGCAAATAAATAATTTTGAACTACTGATAAACACTGCTACCAAGAAAAGAAAGATGTCTACATCTTTCATATATATAGTAGCACAAGTTCAGTGTAAGAACAACTGTATTTACAATTAGAGATAAAAACTACTTATCCATCCCCAATCCAACCCAAACCAAGAGGATTCCCATAGGGAAAATGTTGAATTCAAAAGCTCCTCCCCTATGCACAGGGGGCATGTCATTCTCTCAGAAGTGGAAAACAAATCCCCCTGTGGAGATGCTTGGAACACCCCAACTGGTGACAAGACTTGGGCAAATGAAGACACACACTCACACTCAAACACAGACCTGTAGACCTCCTTCCAGCAGCCACAGAGTTACATCCCAGAACCCAGTCCTCAAAATTCTAGGCTCAAAAGCTAAGGAGGGGAAGCAGGGAAGGGAAAATTTTCTCAATCCTCCTGGGGTGTACCTTGGAGGAGTGTGTGCCCCTACTCTGCATCACTCCTAACTTCAATAAGAGCCTTACACAATCAGCCCAAGTGAAAATTAGGAAAGAAAGCTGGAGGAGGAAGCACAGGGGCAAGAGGAGGAACCACAGGAGGAGGAACCACATTTGGCTGGATCCATTCATGAAACTTAGGAGTTCTCATTTATCCATAAGCTAATTTTGATACTGTGTCCATCACAAGCACCTAAGTAGACACTACAATACCATATACAATACCATACATGCTTTTTCATGGGTAAAATAGAGCCTATCACAGTATGACACAAAAAGGGCCTTTGCAATTGGGAACATTAGGAATACAGTTTGAGCCATGAAGAATACTGAAGTCAAAAGTTCAGGTGGCCACACATCCTTCATATGGAAGATTTATTCCCACCATTACTATTGTTTATTTCCCTGCTCAGGACTCTTTAAAGGAAAGAGGATTTGTACATAGGGGGCTCTTTCCATTGTTCTTCCCTCACCCTAGCCCTAAATTTTTTCCCTATTTTTGGTAGGCTCCTGTAATTGAATTCCCCCTTGTGCATCTAACCTCCCACCCTCCATATGTTCAATCCCCCTTATTGGGGATTTCTTGCATAACCAGGGCCCCTAACTGATCAATCCTACTTACTAGGGATTTCTTGCCCAGCCACTAAAGAAGCTTGAGATACATTTTCCTGCTTTGGTCTATGTATGTGCATAGAATTACTTGGTTACTACGGTACTTGCCTGGGCTCTTTTCCTGTGTTATCTCTCCACTTTTGATCCACTTTGGAATTTGGGTTCTTTGTTGGCCTCAGGGATGGCAGTTTCCTCCTCACCTCTGTGGTTACCACAACAAGGCACCAGGATGTGTTTCCTCTGAGGAGGGGGATCACTGAGACCCCTAGGCAATGCATGGAGCCCCATGATGGGTGCCAAAATTGTTAGATATAATGAGGTGCTGTGGGAAATGAAACGTGCTTGAAAGTGGGTAAAAGGCAAACTTTTACTTCTTCCGAAGGGCTGTGCTACTGGAACCTGGCCAGCAAGGGCACCTGGGCGGGCAGCCTGCCTGTTTATATACCTAAGGCAGTGCTGCCGTTTTCCCTGATTGAAGTTTTTTTTTTTTTTTTAAATATATTTTTTAAATACTCATTTTTAGTTGTTTTTTAGGTGGACACAATATCTTTATTTTTTATTTTTATGTGGTGTTGAGGATCGAACCCAGCGCCCCTAACATGCCAGGCGAGCGCACTACCGCCTGAGCCACATCCCCAGCCCTGATTGAAGGTCTTCAGGGTATAATCTATGTGATTGGCCAATTTAAAAATTGGGGTGGGGAAAGGGAAAGGGCTACAGTTAAAATGACTACAACTGATTCCAATTAAGGCTGAATACTATATTCCAAAAATAGATCACCAGATTTTCTATTTCTCACGCATAAGTGTGAGAGAAGAAAGAAAAGAAAATTAAGATCACCAGTCATTCCACTCCATTCATTGCTCCCTGTCCATGCTGGGGCTGCCCTTCTGGTTTTCTTTTGCGCTCGCGCGCACACACACACACACACACACAAGCCTAGCTCAGCTGTCATTCTGTAACCTGTTTCTTTCTTATCCCTAGAACACATACATGTGCCAATGACAGAGCCCTTATGAACATGTTGAAAATGCTTTTCTCTTGTTCCTACATATTGCCCAATAACCTTTCACATGAATACAGCATAGTTCATTGAAACTGCCTCCTGTCCTTAGCCTCTATGGTGTTCCCATACTTCTCTGTTCCATACTAACTGTGATTGCTTTTCATTCATGAATGTTTAGGAACACAGTAATTACTATAAACTCCTCAATGTGGACCTACTGTGTCAGACAAATCCATTTGAAAGGCTTTTGCTAGATGTTGCCAATGTTCCCCCGGAAGAGCCAATTTGCAGGATGGTTTCTTATATTGGTGGCAAGAATCACCTCCCTTTTACTGTTCCCAGTTATTTTGATGCTGTTTTTCCTTTAATCAGCCTGGGTGTGAAATTGTGATTCAATCTAATCTGGAAAGTGTGTTACAAACATTGCCTGGGGGCGTGTCCCCAGCTTTGCAAGCAGGTAAAGGTAAGAGATGCCAGGAAGGGTCCTGCCTGGCACACGGCCAAGAACCCACAATCAATGATTATGCTTAGGACGGTGGTATGTCCCTGCTTCCTCAGCCTAACGATGGGTGAGTGTCATCTGTTCTGGGACATCTCAAAACACCAGAAGGGTCCCAATATCTAAGGTAAACAAGTGTACCTTCCAGTAGAAATGCCATTTTTCCTGGCTCCAGGGGACACCTTTCCCTTCCTATACAATTAACTCAGTAGGGGAGCAGTGAGGATGAGCAAGTCTCGGGGTACAGGTGTCTGTGCAGCTTCTCTCCAGGTACACAGCCATCTTCCTTCCTTGCTGGAAGATGCTTTCTGACCCCAGTTACCTTGAGCAAGATCAGCGATGGGGTGAAGCAGGCCTGGGGCACCTGTGATTGGGATCAGACCCACCTTCTGCAGTTCCGGATCCTGCCGCTGAAAGCGCTGCTGAACATGATCCCAAAGCGCCCGTAGCACATTCCTGCGGTTTGGCCGCTCAACTGCAGGGGATGCTCGCGCTCTCACGTGGGCGGCAGCTGGTGGGAGATCCTCCAAGCCACGCAACTGGAGCGGGACAGTCGGGTTGCGAGTAGGGCATCTGCGTGCAGTACTTTAGAAAGGACCATGCCCGGCCCCCAAACGCTCTGCTAGTGTCATGGCCATGTATAGAGAGGACAGTGAGACTTGGAAATGTTTAGAAATGATTTGGGACACCCAGCCCATCAACCGCCGAGAGGTGGCATATTTCCCTGTCTTTCCCTCTCACTCCAGTGGAGGGGTCCCACCATAGCCCAGTGCACCTCGCTGTTGGGCAGGGTGCTTCTGCTCAACCGTCTGCTTTTTCCTTTTGATTGGTTTTCTTCATCCAGCTTATAGGATAAGACCTCCCATTTCAATCAACCTCCACCCACATGACACCAGGAGCGTCTGGTGCCCTGAGTCTCACATGGTTAAATCTGGCTCTTCATGCCAAGGAACAGCTTGCTGCAGCCCAGAGGCCATCTGCTCCCTGTCCACACTGGGGCTGCTCCATTACTCACTCTGAGAGAATGAGAGTCCTCCAGTTCACCCACCTTTCACCTTAGGGCCCAGAACTCATCTGAGCCTGCTTCATCCTTCCTGTTGCCTAGGAGAAGAGAAAAGGTGACCCTGCAGGGTCCAGAGCATTGGAGCTCAGCCCTCTGCTGTTTCAAGGCCTTCACACTTCCAAATATCCCCTGTTCTGTTAGGGAAAAAAATGTTGTGATGATGTTGTCAAGCACATGACACCATCCCCACCCCCCACAAGGCTGGTGGGGTGAATGGGGGCAAGAGCGCCTTTCATGTCTACAAGGACGGCAATTTGGACATGGCTTGGCAATTAAAAAGCTTGGCCATTGCTCTGACTTCTTGCACACACAGGGTGTGCCAAGTGCTATGGTTCTGCTCTGAATAGCACAATGAGCCTTTTCCCAAAGGGGACCTGTGGTCCTTGGCAGAAGCTCTGCGGGTGGTGGGAGTTGAGGGAATTTCATTCACACAAAAGGCGGGATGAGTCCTAGAGGGTTTCCTGGAGGGGGAGAACACCAGGCAGACCTCCGACCTCTGCATGGGCATCAAAGACAAGGCAGTGGTCCAAGCACAGAATGCAGGAAAACAAATGTGGGGTGTTCAGGGCATGCAGAACTTGGCCCTGCTCAGCCCTCTGCCAGGGCTGTTCTGAGATCTGGAGTGCACAGCCAGGGAGAAGTGGGGCTGCCACTCAGGGTCCAAGGTATTTATTGACCCAGTGCCCTCCACATGGCCATGGGAGCTATGGCTCATCCTATCTCCCCAAGGGGTGCTGAGAGCCATGTGATATTTAGGAAGGGCTGGAGATGGTGGCTGGGGCTCTGGCTCCACCAGCTCTATCCTTGTGACTCTAGAATGTGCTGAGGTGGGGCAGTGAGGGAGCCTGAGGCATCCTCTGGGCAGGAGTGGATGTCCAGCATCTGGGAGCTGATGCAGAAGAGAAAGAAAATGATCAGAGCAGCGGGGTGACTGCCAGTGATGTCATTGTCCATGTGACTGTGCAGTCTCTGTCATTTGGCAGCAGGGGTGAGTCTAAGTCTGGGATCACTGTCTGCCTCCCCCTCTCCCACCCTTAGGGTCTCACAGAGTCAGGCAAACCCATCTGGGGCATCAGGGGATCCTGGAACACGTTGTGACCTCAGACTCTCATTAACCTCTCTGGTTTTGTCCTCTGACCTCTGCCTCAGAGACCTATTGGGTCCTAGAGGTCACCTAATACAAAGGCTTGTCCCATGGAGGCCCCGAACCAGGGGTCATGTTTAGTGGCATAGCTGGGACTGGACTCTTCCAAGGCACTCTCTGTGTTGTCCCCAGCATGGATGCCCAGGGAGCAACCTTAGGGATTATCCACTTGCAGGTACTCCAGAGAGGGGCTCATGAGGTTTATTTGCGCAACTTGGGGGTGGGCTCCTGGCCCTGAGCAGGCTCCCCACCACAGGGAACAATGACATGGGAGCCTACCATAGCAGGGAGAGCTTTGGGAATCTTCTCTCACAGCAGCTCTTGTCTGGTGAGGTCTCTGTGGAATGATGATGCCCTTAAGGACAGTTTCACCCTGAACTCACCCAAGGTGAGGGGTAGGGAAAAGGCTGCTGGGATAAGAAGGCTGTGCTGGACAGGGGCGAGGGCTTAGGCCTTTGCTGTCCCCTTCCTGTTCTTTCTTACAGATGCTCTAGGACTGAGCAGGAGTGCTCCTCCTGGCCTATCTGTGCTGTGCCACCACTGGAGGGTGGGGCAGCCTTGCTTGCTCTCCTATCCCATGGAGAATTGCTCCCATGGCCCCTGGCCCTGGATTTTTGCTCCTCTGCTGACCTGTACATGCTCCCAACTCACAGAGGGACCCAAGGCATTAATTCTCCAAGCAAGATGATTGAAGGCATGGGGAAAGGCACTGGTGGGGAAGAGATCAGTGATCTTGTAACAGGGCCCTTTGCTGTAACAGGGGTCCACTTCATACTTTGAATATAACCTTGCTGTTCAACCACGGGCAGCTTATTTTAAAACTGACATGTTTTCCCCCTTCCTCTTCTCCCTCTTCACCTCCTGAGCAAAGGGGAAGCAAGAGGAATGTTCTTTCTGTCCTAAGCTGAGTTATCTTCCCTTCCTTCCATTCAATGAATAAGGAAACTGGAGACCTACTAATTGAAACGATTGCTCTTCCAATGATAGAAGTCAAACATTAATTACTTCCATAGAGAGAGAGAACTTGGAGAACAGCCCTTGTATCCCCCTTTAAAAGCCCTCTATTCCTCCTTTGGCAACCTCTGTGACATGAGTCTTCTGTCTTTCTCTTTTGCTAGCAAAGCAATAAAACTTCTTTTTTTCCTTTACTCAAAATTAGTCTTCTTTATTGAGTGAAATTCAGGGATGAGGATTGAGTTTCTTGTCACCAACATGAGTGACCATTTTCAGTTGAGGAAACTGAAGTCTCAGAGAATTGCTGGTATCTGTAGGAGCTCATTTCTGTGAGAGGAGAGACAGGGTGCTGACCCTGGTCCTACTGGGTCAGCCTTGTGCCTGTTCTTTTCATTGCAACAATCATTTGAAGGAGAACAAGCATTCTGTCTCACTATACTGCTGAAAAACTTCTATCCAACTGCAGCAAAGATTCTTCTTCTTTCAATGAGTGGTTTCCGGGGATGGGGAGAAAGTGAGGGGGAGGGATGAGACTGGGGGACATGTTCTGGAATCAGTGGTGATGGCTGTACAACAGCAAAAATGCAATTAACTGCTGAAATAAACATTTTTAAAATAAGTAAAATATTCATTTTTATTCAAAATTAATAGTAAAAACAAAATCCAACAATGAAAATAGGGAAACTAGTGAAACAGTAAGGGAGCACAGGGGCCTCCCTTGGGCATTAGCAGGTCCAAGGTGGTGCTCAGGAGCTGGCATTGGCTATGGAGCCACTAGGAGCTCCAGAGCTGGAGGTGATAGTGAAGGAGTTTGGGGTCCTGGCTCTCCCTCTGGTGCTTGAGGTGATGATGGAAGTGCCACAAGTACCAGAGGTGACCCTGCAGTTGCAAGAAGAGAAACAATCACCAAATGACCATGTTCTTTTCAGGGGCAAATTATTTCTCACTGCCTTTCAGAGGAAACTCTATATACAAAGCCACCACTGGAATGGGTTCCTAGAGAGTTTGCTCTGTTTGTAATTTTCCTGCCCCTCTCATCTTCTGGAAGCTCTGCTCTGCATACCCAGCTCCATCTCATTCCCAGTGCTCACAGACCCCAACCCCAGTCCTCCTTACCTTAAAACTCTGCCTCAGTGGGTTTCAGGGGCTTCCACAGGGCCCTGAGTAGGGAACCTCAGTGTTCCAGGTAGAGCCAGGGGTGTTGGGCTTCACCCAGATTAACACATTGGGGAAGGGCCACCTGGGCCTGGTCCACAGGGTTTACTACAGGAGCCTGTGATGGAGGAGGTGGTACTGAAGTAGGACAGAAGAGGCCAGACACCTAAGGAATGTTCAGGAAGCAGGTTTATTGACTGCAGAATTCAAAGGTGGTTCTCACCTAAGCATTCTTCCTCTAAAAAATGAGTATAGAAATTCTTTGAACTTTATACCCAGGGTGTGGGGGGAGGGGATTAGGAGGTTCATACGACAAGTGTGTTTCATTCCGCCCTCTAGACAGATGCAGGTTTCACAAGTTTTTTCTGCAAACCTTGCATTTATGAACAAAGAGGGAGCCACAAACCACAATGTCTTCTGCAGATTTTTGCTGTTAGCTGATGTCCTGTGGAAAAAACTCTCTGATAAAAAGAGGAATTACATGCCACAAATATGGTGGAGGTTTCTGCTTAATGATGGTAAGGGTCCTCTGGGTGGGGGTCCCTGGCCTGCTTTATTGCTGGGTAAAGGAGGGTCAGCAGCTGAGTGAGAGGCCTGGTCTTGTTTCCCATGCTGCCCTCGAAGGGCGACCCTGCATGGCTGAGCTCCTGGGCCTGCTTTCCTTGCCTGTCAAGAGGCCAGGCCCATCATATGCCAACCCCAACATGGCAACCTTGACCCAGATAGCTCTAGTCACTGAAGAGACGCTGATAAAACGTCCCATCGTTAGAAGTCCTGGATCAATGGTATGATCACCTCACCCTTCTTCAGGGAAGCTTGACACTGTCTGCTCCTTCCCCACTTGACCACCCAACCCCAGGAGGAAAGGGAAGGGGTACCTTCTGTGTGTGTTGCTCTCACTGTCTCAGGCTCGTGCTCCATAAATATGTGATTGAGGAGGAAACAATGGGAGTCTGTTGGGCCAGCCTTCCCTGGGTCTTCTAGCTTACATAATGGCATCTGCCAGGTCTCCTTTTACCTTGTCCCACTGAGATGTGTGCATGTCAAGAGGAAGCCAGGAGGATGCCATAGATGCTGTAATGTGGAAACTACCTCCTCTGATATCTAGGGTGTCTCTGTGACCTGGACTAGAATGGAAGTCAAAGATTAGGGTTTGCTGTCTGCTCTGTTCATTGATGATGGTCAGTGCTCAGAAAACTCTCTGCCCATAGTATAGCTTCATATCTACTCATTCGACGTTGGAATGCCATCACCTGCTTCCAAGATGTCTAAGGGAGCCTGGGCACCTCTGCCAGCCCCCATGGAATCCAGTTCAGGTACAGCCAGAAGCCTGCAGAGGGAACCTCAAATCTCCTTCACAATGAAGAAAAGAGCTGAGTCCAAGTCCAGAGGGTGAGTGAGGGGTGAGGCAAAAGCTTCATTCTGGGGGGAGAAGAAAATAATCAGAGAATAAGCACATCACCCGCCCCCCAGCAGATCTTTCTAAGGGACCAAGCCCTGGGTGAACACTTTCCAAGGAAATCCCACTTAGTCCTCAACAATCCTATGAGGTTGACCTGCTTGGCACCCACTGTTCAGAGGTTCAGTGGTGAAGTTGCACTGTGCCTGGAGGGCAGGCATCGCCTTCTAAACATGAGGACCTGTTGTGTAGAGATGAAGATTCAGTAGGTGTTGGTGAAGGAGGGGCTGGAGGAGGGGTGGCCCCCCAAGACATCAGGCTCCAGGGCCTCCTCCAGGATCTGTAGCGTACCTGCTGCAACCACCCATAGAGTGGGGTTTTATCCCCCTCCATGGCCAACTCTCCTCTCTGTGGTGGGACAGTGGGGGAGACAGTCAGTGGCCAAACTGTGACCTTTGCCAAAATAATCTACATATATAATAAAATCTCAATCAATATTCCAATGGTCACTTTATGCAAAAATGGAAAAGCTAAACTACCAATTCCTATAGAATTATGTAGGAACTCAATTAACCAAAACAGTCATAGAAATGAAGGATAAACTTCTCGATTTCAAAGGTTACTAAAAAGCAACAAAGTAGTTTTGTATTCAAAAATAGAGTGGTATGGGTAGAAGCTCAGGCTACAGATCTTGGAATAGAATTTAGAGTACAGAAACAGACAAAAATATCTACATTGCATTGATATTTCCAAGAGTGTTCACAAGAGAAAAATAGTGTCTTTAATAAATGTTGCTAAGGAAATAGGTATCCATGTGCAAGATAAGGTTTTGGGACCCTTGCCTCACCTGATATAACAAATAAATACAAAGTGGATCAAAGACCTAAATGTAAGTTCTTAAATGATAAAACTCTTAGAAGAAAACAGGCATACATCTTCTTGACCAAGGCTTAGGCAATGATTTCTCAGATCTGACACAAAAGGCACAAGCAGTAGAAGAGAAAGCAAACTGGACCTCGCAAAAATGAAAATTTTGTGCATCAAAGCACACTATCAAGGAAGGTGAGAAGAAGCCTACAGAATGGGAGAAATTGACAGCCAGTCATCTAGAGGGTATGAAGAACTCTTCCTTTCCATGTCAGTGGTCTCCCACAGACATGGGGAATGTCCCCAAGCCCCTCTAGACTTCCTGGAAGTGTGGCAAGCACCAACCCATGAAGTGATGTATGAAAAGGGCAAGGATTCTCTGTGTGCAGAGGAAAGCAATGTTGTGACAGGAAACAGAGTGGCTATTGTGGACAGACCACACTGATTTTCTTGGAGAAGGCTAATGCTACAAAGAAGATTGTGCTGAGGATTGGGTGTGCTGAGCCCAGCTGCAAATCTCAGAATGCTGGCTCCTGAGAGATTGTGAATAGGAGGGGATAAGAAATGAGCAAGTGATACAGTTCCTAGATTCACCTTGTGTTTTATTATGAAGACAACAAAATACTGAGGTTATGTTCACTTAAAAGAGACTGAACTAGACATTTCTCCAAAGAAGATATAAAATGGCCAACAACAGGTAAAAAAGACGTTCCTGTCACCAGAGAAATGCAGATGACAACCATAATGAAATACCACCTCCCACCCACTAAGATGGCTGGAATAAAAAGAAAAAGAAACCCATAAATTAGCTAGTGTTGGCATAAATGTGGAGAAATCAGAACCCTCATACATGCCTGGAGAATTGTAAAATGCTCCAGCCACTGTGGAAACCAATTAGGTGATCCTCAATAAACAAATCTATAATTACCTTAGACCCGGCAATTCAAATTCTTAAATGCATATATAAAAAGTGTTAAAATGGCTGTTCATACAGACTTGTTCAAGAATTTGCATGGCAGCACACTTCATAGACATGGCAGATAACCATGAACTGATGGATGGTTGAATTCATATAGTTTATTCATATAATGGAATATTATCCAGCCCTAAAAGGAAGAGGACCTGACAGATGCTACAACATGATGAACCTTTGAACCATTATTCAAAGAGAGGCACAGGGGCCATATATTGCATGAGTTCATTTATATGAAATCTCCAGAATAGACCAACCTGTAGAGACAGCAAGCAGATTAGTAATTAGCAGTGACTTGGTGTGGGGAGTGGGGATGACAGCTGGGATGGTAAGGAGGTTTCCATTTGGGATGGTGAGGATATTCTTGACTAGATGGCGGTGAAGGTTTTCCAAAGTTACAAGTTTACTAAATCACACTGGGTTGTACCCTTCAAAATGGACAGAGGGTGACTATTACACGTGAATTTTACTTTAGTAACTCAGGGAGAGAGTTGAAGGTGAGCCATCCCCAGCCATGAGGGGGTCTCTGAAGATCCCACCTCAGTCCCAAAGAGTAGAAGAGCTGAGGAAAGCCCTGATCATGGGACCTTCCCTGAACTCTCCCCTTCCTCCCTGGCTCTGCTCGGGCCTGAGAAGTCGCGCGCATCCGCGCTCCGCGCCCACAATTTTGAATGGGGAGCAAAAGGAACTGCTATTGGTCCAGCCGGTGGGGCTGAGCGCTGATTGGCTGAGGCTGGCAACGGACCTGCCCGTGTGCAGAGAGCCGTTGAGGACTCGCTGTGTGGCAGTTTCCCTGCCCTGGGCTCAGTCAGCGCCTTGTCAGCCGCCTGGTGAGCACCGCAGGAGCGCCCTGGAGCCAGGTGCTCCTGTCCAGCCCCAGTGAGTGCCGGAGGTCTTGCAGGAGGCTGGGGAGGGGACCCTCCCTCTTAGTGCCTGGTCACTCAGGCTTGCCCAATTCACCTGTTGTCCCCGTCGGGTCTGGCTCCTCCTCTGTCCTCAGGGTCAGGTTCCTCAGTCCAGGGTTTCCTGAATTCTCCTGAAACACTCTCATTGATCCGTTGCACCCTGATGTCAGGCCTCTGGGTTCAGTTTTGGATCCATCCTTTTGTATTTAGTTCCCTCGCGCCTCCCCCTCAGCCCCTGAGCATTTCCAAAGAAAACATTCACAAATGGATCTACTTCGTTGATGGCAGAATTGGGGATCTAGGGTCCTCAGAACCTTCTGTGACATCCTTCCTCTTCCCCATATCCGCGAGAAGCCTCTCCAGGGACCCTTAGAAACGGAAGGGGCAAAGCATAGCGTGGCCCTGCGGTGTCCCATCTATCTTTGTGATCTTGCAGATCTGAACACGTCATCTCTGTGAGAACATTCTCCCCACACTTTGTGCGTGTGTTAACAATATCAAGCTTGGTTCTCATGATCACAGTGGCTGGACCCCACTGGATGTGTGCCAGGTAGGGCAGGGGTCAGTCCATACAAAGAGCAGTCTTTCCAGTGGGAATAGCCACTGCACCCTTGAGGGGAGTTGCTGGCCTGCAGAGGAGCGCTCCTCTAGGGGCCTTTCCTGGCTCTGGCTCCTCTCTCTTGACAGCCTGGTGCACCAAGTGGAGGCTGTTCTCATCTCCCTCTGTGGACCTGCTCTAGCCCTTGATCCCTGGCCCTGACGAGAACTTTTTCTCTGAAATGAACCTATTTTTTATGTGGCCAAGGCTGCTTCTCACTTGTTAGGTCCAGCTCAGTTCTTACTACATCGAATAACTGCATTCCCCAATTTCCCTGGCAAAATTCATCATCCTGCAATGAGATCTCAGTCTGATTTCATACATCCTGTGCAGGCCCTGCAGACAAAACCAAAACCAAACCAAAGAACATGACTGCGTTTAACACCACGTGGGTGGTGTAGTCCCCATAGCAGTCAGGGAAAACAGCAGGGGGACACAGGGATCACTTTTGATAAGGAGTGTTACAAAGATTTGGAACTTGAGGGACATTTTTAAGGACAGAGGAGCTCTCTTCTAGAGTGGACGCTGTCAGGAAGCAGGGAATTCTATTAGTGGTGGTCTTCTTACATCTTATGCAGAAAAAAGGGAAGACTGGAGGGAGGTGAATGTTAATTGGGGACAAAGCAGCTGTCACTTAAGTTCACCAGATAGGGGATGTTTAGTCACTTCTGTGAATTAATTTATGTTCACCTTTCATCTGTGTTCAGACATGGTTAGAGATCAGACTTCATTTTTGGTCCTGATTACTCATTTCACATTGAATTTGGTGCATGTTGATGCTCCATGAATTGCTTAGGCTTCACTAGGATTTCAGGGCCAGGCTGTGAGTGTCAAACCTGGTCCTGGCAACAGCAGGCCCCGCTGATAGACAGGCCAACTGCTGGAGGTCGAGGCTGCTTTCTTCTTTCTCACAGGATCTCAGGACCAGGTCTTAAAAGATGCCTCCTAGGAGAGGGTTTCAAATAGATTGAGAAAAATATTAAAGCATTTATGGCACCAGAAAATTATCAAGACAGAAGAAATTGGAACAAGTATTAAAAGGGAGTCCAAAACAACAGTTTGTGACCATTGCTTCTGCTGGGGATGCTGTTCCTGTCCTGGCGCAGTCTCCTTTTTGCTCTGGCTGGGGTTGTCTGTTCACATGCCCATTTGGGAGCTTCTCTTCTGGGTGCCATGTGCATTGCTGCTGCTGGAGCCCCCAAAACTCATGGAATTTGTGTGTGTCCCTCCCTCCAGCAACCTGTGTTTACTACCTGCTGAGTATCAAGTGCCTTGTCAAGAGTCCAGCCTCGCCTGGACCTCCACACAGGTGTCTGACATTCACTCAGATGGTTGGCCCTTTACTGCCCTTTGAGGAAATCCCAGAGCCTGTGCAGGCACCTTGTGACCTCACCCAGAGCAAAGAGGATTCATTTTGTTAGGAGCTTAGAGAAAAGGGCAACAGAATTTGGTGAGGGCTTCGGTGGGATGAAAAGATTTGTAAAATTAGGCTTCTGTGGAAAGGTCCCAGGGAAACATAACTGTTCTGACTCTGGGTGCCAGGTAAGTCACATTGCCCCTTTGTGCTGTCTTTCATTTTCCTTTTCATAAAAGGATTTTTAGGGTGGTGTCTATATTCCTGAGTAGAAATGCATTATTTTGGATGCTCTCTGTCACTGTAAGTTGCACACACATTCTTATACCTGCAGCATGGTGACCTGGGCTTCCTCTCTGTTCCAGGAGTTAACAGTATTGTTGTCCACTCAGGCCCAGATGCGTCCATGGCTAAATTCAGCATTCTGAGGAGAGGAGGACAGAGTTCCCCTGAATAATGTCAAGGAGCGAGGTAAGCCTGTATGCTGCTTCTTTCTGTCATTTTTGATTAATTTGCATTTTTATATAACCATAGACTATGCATTCCTTTTGTGTCACCTCTAGTAACTATTTTCAGGTTTTTCGATGCTTTTCCTATATCTGCACTTCAGCCTCTCATGGCAGTGCATAGTAGTTTACAGTTTGTTCATACATTCCTCTCCTAATGGATGTCTGCATGTTTCCTGTGTTTGTGTGCATATTTGAAAGAAATTGCTATGGATATTATGAAAAAGACATTGTTTAAGCACTTACACTTTTATTTCCCTTCATTTAATGCCTGGTCATATGGGTAGATACATGTTCAACTTTTTTCTTTGTTTTTGGTACTGGGGATTGAAGCCAGGGCCTCAGCATGCTAGGTGAGTGCTGTACAACTTGAGCCACATCTCCTGTCC